>NW_014040399.1:106367-124234 GCF_001186125.1 Sphaeroforma arctica JP610 | reverse complement strand
CGTACCCTCATATATTTCTATATACCTATGTCTATAGATATTGATCTGTATCCATATCGATTAATATTTAAGAAAATTAATAGTCATATAAAGTACATTCCTTTTTTATCCACTGACCAATCAATGATGTTGTTGTACGTATGTGTGAATGAGACAACTTCAGTATGCTGTATTGTACGTATCCTTGCAAGTCGGTAGGAGAATATATCACGTGTTTCTCTGCTCGTACGTGTGTCCGGTTATGAGAGCTTTATGTGCGCGTTCCGTTTTCATATTCCAAAGAGCTGCGGTTGAATCCAAAATGCCGATGTGTCGAGTGGCCCTGTCTGTCATAGTATTACCGATCGTAACGTGTGATTGCTACCTTATGCAATTTGGGCCATTAGACCTTCTTTCAGGGGCTCCCCGTGTCTTGGGTGTTATGATATATTCTGCGCAACACCGACCATCCCATATATTTACAACTGCTTTTGTACTTCAATATGGCTTGGCCCATAGCTGAGTGCGGTGCTATATTTCACAATGCACTAAACAGGTATAAGACGTCATTCTCTCATATTTTTTGCTTTCGTATCCACGACTCTGCCTTTTAACAGTGAAACAAAGCCTACGTACGCGGCTGGCCAGGGAAATGGATGTTCTGAAGCAGTTGAACCATCCGAATATAATTAGAATTTATGAAACACTAGAAACCCCCGATACACTGTACTTCTTCCTCAACTACGCGCGGGGTGGAGATATGTACACGGAGCTGGAACGGAAGGGTCGAATGGAGGAGAAGCACGCCAGGAAGGCTTACAGGTCAATTCTGTCAGCCGTAGAATACTGTCACTCGATGGGTATGTGTCAGTTGTTTTTATTTTATTTTAAACAGAGCCAAGGAGAAGTGCACGCTGCTATCTTATCGTATGTTCTTGTATGCGTGTATAGTGACTGCAGCATCAATGACTATAGCATTTGTTCACTGCTCGTGTGCACGAATTTAGATTTCTGCATGCATATTTTGCATATATAAACGCACATACGTGGATAAATAAGTAGCCAAATACACGAAGTACGTCCGAAACACATAGATCAATTGGACATGTGTACCTGTATACATGTATGTTACAGGTGAATTTTAAACACAAAAATTGAACATTGTGAGTTTATCACTAACAACGTGTCCCATGCACGTGTGGGAAAAAATATTCATCATCTTTGGAAAACCGGTCGTCAAAAAACCAGAAATCTTGGTTCAAGCAATGCAAATAATATAATACTAAAATACGTGTAGGAGATACAACCAGGAACCTCATATACCACCATTAATGATAATCGGTGTCACACAATTGCCGCAATATGAGCCCAGTACGACTTTGTCATCTGCAGCATGTGCTTTGCAGTCTGATACTTCAGGCACATACAATACGCAAACTCATCCCGGACTGTAAATGAACACCGCTTATACTAAAATATGCAGGCATCGCCCACCGCGACTTGAAGTCAGAGAACTTACTCTTTGGCAGTGATCGCACGGTGTATGTTGCCGACTTTGGGCTGTCCAATTACTTTCAAGAGGGCACAATGTTCGATACTTTCTGTGGCTCACACGGGTGTGCTGCACCCGAGGTCCTTGTGGGGAGGCCATACTCTGGGCCCGAGGCAGATGTCTGGTCACTGGGGGTGTTGTTGTACGTGATGGTGGAGGGCACGCTCCCTTTCGCCACCACAGCGGATTCGTCTGCGGCTAAATTCGAGACGAGGTATATGTCCAAGTCATGTCGGAAGGTGAGTCGACGAAGTTCAATAGATGCCAATACGCGGGGGGCGGGGGCTGTGTAAATTTGTTTGTAGTGTCAACGTAGAGCTAAGCGTGGCTGACAGCAAATTGTCTCATTTGGAAGGATTTAGGGTGGATCCTCGTAAAAATCACAGATGTTTTAATGGATCTTTTGATTTGTAATTTTGCATGCGACATCACCGGATAGACTTAGGGCACGTGTACAAGAATCTAATTCTAATGGGTGTTTGGCTGTCTAGTTACTTCCAATATACAAATGCAGACTTACAAATTTGTGTTATTTCAAGTACAATTCCATACATGCAAGATCTCATCACCGTTATGCACTTAACTATAACCTCCAGTTCCTTAGAGAGATCCTGAAGCCTGAGCCTAGGACACGCCCCAATGCAGCAGCGCTGATGGAAATGGAATGGATAAACGAGGGAACTACATCACTCAGACCATATAGAAACCCGCCCAAACCGGCGAATGGCGAGCCTGAGGTGGATGAAGATGTGGTCTTCAGGATGAATATTGCGTATGTTTCGGATCTGCGTGTACACGGGAGCATGTGCATGCAAAATATTAGTATCTGACTGTTTGTGCCCCTTGTACGGGATTGCATTGTTCGTCATTACTGGAATTGGGGTTGAATGGCCATTGGCAATTCTTGATAGAGGGCTTGGAAATAGATTTCAGCATTTTGTTTTGCCGTACATTTAGTCTTGGAATTGTATCCTTACCCCATCTATGCCTTCCTTGTAATACCATCTCAAAAAAACAAAACAAAATGAAGTACCTCGTGCCTTTGACCTGATCATATCTTGTGCAACACCGCTTAGGATATTAGGATCAAGGCGGGTAGTTTATTCCCCACCCGCTCGCTTTATATTGACGTCATTCTGTTTCGAATACGAAGTAATTTAATTGGCACTTTTCGGATTCGCTAGTTTGCTGCCTACCTCAATCCACTGTTTGTTGCTCTCACTCACTAAGCTGCGCGTTCGTACTCACCTGCCCAACGACACTCATACGTTTCAGAGTACGTGCACACTCAATACTATCTCGTTTATACATCTCAACTAACACTGATGCATCATATCGTGGCGCAGATACAAACTGTCCAGGCGAAGGGTGGTCAGAGCGGTGGCGGCCAATAACTTCGACAACATTATGGCCACGTACAACATACTACTGGATAAGAAGAATCGGGATGTGAATCGCTTCAAAATTGAGAATTCAAAACTCTCGAGTGAGTTCGAGGAGTGAAATACTTCTATTAAGAGAGCCAACGACATCCCAAAGTCAGAACTTGGACGTCCCCGAGTGTGCCGCCGGAGACGAAGTTGTTCACACTCAGCTTGCTATGTCAATCTGAGGGTGACGGTCAACCAGGAACGTCGCGCTTTTAGTGGGAAGACGACGCGCTGGTAGTTAATTCTTCCGGGTAGCTGTGCCGTTATCTCCCGGGCACCATTCGGTCAAAGCGCACCTCACCACACGGCCAATTAAAATTATGGTCCGGCCGTCCAAATTAGTCTTCAGGAGATGAAGACAGGTACTCTGAGAACAGGCGGTGCGAAATCAGAGCACTGCCAGAGTGTGTACCACTCCTTGGGCTCACCGTCTGAGTGTGTACCACTCCTTGGGTTCACCGCCTGAGTGTGTCCCACTCCGTGGGCTCACCGCCGTAGTGTGTACCACTCCTTGGGCTCACCGCCTGAGTGTGTACCACTCCTTGGGCTCACCGCTTGAGTGTGTACCACTCCTTGGGCTCACCGCCGTAGTGTGTACCACTCCTTGGGCTCGTTTCTGTCGGTAAGGCATAGACGACGCCGTGCCTCACCACATCACACAACACACCACGGCACCACACATCACCGCGAAAGCGTACCTTCAGACACGATTGGCGCGACCTAAGATGATTCAGCGAACTAAGATGCATGACTGATTCACAGTCGCTGCTAGGCAGCCAATCATAAAGAGCTTGTGTAGTCCCTTTTGCGCTAGTGTGTCAACATGTGCCAGGTGTTCTGTGATCGCGTGAAAATTCAGTCGAAGGTCGAACGCCGCACTCATATCAGCACACCAGGAGTCTTGTTCTGTCATCAGACCCCACCGAATAAGAACTGGTGTTCGGTATAAAAACCCTACATGTATCTCACTACCTCTACGCCGGAATTGCGGAAAGAAGGCGCCGAACTTCAGTTTGTGGCAGCCTGCCCCACAGTTACACATCGCACTCTGGGAAATGAACCCAAGAGTTGCTATGAAGGCAGACACGGCTTACAGTTCGCCGGGTTCTCGCGCTCAAGCGATCATACCGTCGACACACTCGCTAAAGCTAGTTAGGCTCGGCCTATGAGTACTTAAGGCAACCTACACAGCCATCTCACCATCACGAATTCAGCCAGAGAGGAGGGATAGCGGTACGTCCCGCAATCGGCCCACCCCCATTGTCAGGGTATCTCGACGGTTGGAGGTGATGTGAGTCTGATGGTTTGGTGTATCTATAATATAAGGAATTTGCCTGAGTGCAATCTGTAGACTTAAAAAAAGTGATGACGGATGTTTTTTTCTTCGTCGCCGTAAGTAAAGATAAGAAATGTAAATTTAAATAAAAAAAGTAGTATTAGTTCTTGAAATAAAATATATCAACATGTGATCACTGTCATCCGAGCGATTATCTAAGAGGTGCAAACGAACAAACAGGCGAATACTTTGTAGTAGTCATGCCCGGGAGAAACAAACACAAGGCAATGCAATGCATGCTTGGAATCGCATTTATTAATCATGTTGTGATTCTACTAAAATTCTCCTCAATCCTCAATTTTACCTACGTTATTATTCAATCGTAATATGATCTCGTCACTTCCCCCCCTAAAATCCGAGTCCACCACTCCACCAGCGAAAGCAAACGAAGTATCGCTGTATGTATGGTGCACCGTAGCTGCAAAACAACAGCCATGCATCACAGATAGAAAACTTTCACTGGTGACACAATGGCGGACACAAATGGTCGTTTATGGCCACGAGTGCGTTAGTAATTCCCATGCACGAGTAGCTTTTAAGTGCGCGGAACCATATATATATATTTAAATATATATACACACTCAGATATATATATATATATATATATATCGTTCGTTTGTGCAGAGTGAGCAAAACTAGATGGGACCTGCGTATGTGTGTGCGCACACATGTCACCTACTTGCTTACTTCTATACGTTCTCTATAGCGGTGTGTCATGGGCATTAGCGGGGTAAATCAGTGATATCTAAGCAATACAGGATAAAGACCTAGTCTCCAAATGGGGCCAAATGTCCTTGCAAACAGTAGTTGTTCGCTGATTTGATGCAACTCAAACATCCTACATCATGCCTAATTCGGACTGACTAACTAAATATATGACTGGCTGCCCTCTCATCCCATACGAGTGCGACTCACAGTCACAAGTGTATGCAATCTGGCCCATATATACCTACATAGGCTTATGTATAACTAACTACGCAGACTTATGTATACCTACTTCGGCTTATGTATATCAGTCAGCTGGACTTGCGCACGAAGCTGTCATGTGCATCGGAGGGCGTGTGACCAGCAACACGCACTATGCCGATCAGTCACTCATTAAATCGAGAGGAGAGCCTTCGTCATCGTCCTCCTCGTCGTCATCAAATGGATAGTGATCGTCAAGTGGAATCTGCAATAGCGACACATCATGGTCAGAGATAAAACCCGTGAGATACAATAAGCATGTCAGGTTCAGTGATGTCATGGAGCAAGTAGGTGCCTGCGTACTGATTGTGCAGGGGTTTGAGGTTGTGTTGCAGGAGAGCCAAAGTGAGGGTCAGGATAGTGTAACATAGCTAGCTAGTGGATATACCGTACGATACAACTTTTTAAGATCCGAGTAGCGAAACCAACTGAACAGAGTATTAGTAGTGTAGTGGAACAATGCACGTATGAAAGGAACTTGAGCCAAGTTTAAAATAAATAGGGCAAATATCACAAGATAAAATCATAGTCAGAAGCATCTTGCATTCGTTAGAATGCAACGATACAAGCTCACTACTTGTTTTCGCCGAGTTCACCTCCTCATGCACACTAACGAACAGGCCAGTCGTACAATGCACAGAGTACGTGAACAAGCATCGACAAGCCGTGCATGCGTTTAGAAGGGCATGGAGATGAGATATACCTCCTCGTGCGCAACGGATGGAGATAGGTCAACAGACATCCTTGCCCGACTCACCTCATCATCGATCAGCGTATCGTATGATCCGGTGGACGTGAGAGCGGCGTGAACGGGTCTCCAGGCGAGGTATCTGCAGCCAAGGGAGAGAAGCCAGGGCAAAAGGTTTAGTTCTTGCCAGTACTTTCTCCAAATCCACAAAACAGAAAAAGGGCGATCTGAATTATTTAATAATTCAGACCTTTCGACGCAATGGTAGTAGGGAACTGCAAGGCATTGGGTTGGTTCATTCGGATATGTTATACACACAACTGCCGTCACACTACTAACCCGAGCGCGGAGAAGTAGAGAATGCTGACCATGAAGCCAACCGCGCCCACTACAATGCGCACCCACCCCACGAGTGACTCAAAGATGGTCATCGCCACTAGGAACCCGTTTGCCGTCAGCACCACAACGGTCAAGGCAGTGCACGTGATCACCATCTAACGGTGAATGCAATAGGCGAAGCAGCGACAAGGTGAGAGAACTGGTTGGGGACGGGGGATGTGGGGTTGATGCGAATGAAAGCTTTGAAACATGGGCACTTTATCGATAGAATATGGATGTGGAGTGTGAACAGGAATTAAAAGATGAATTACACGTGTAGATATTGCAATCACTTCAGGTGGTTAATAATAAGGAACCGCCTCATACCTTATATCGGGGGGAGACTGCAATTATCACCACATAAGCAACTCATAAAGTATATAAATAGTTGTGACTTGATCGAAAGTCTCGCACACAGTGCACACCCATATACCATCTTGGAGTTCTTGTGTATTCCCATAGTGGTAGACGAACTGGTGAACTTCAGCAGCGGAATCAGAGCAAACGGCAATTGGAAACTCAGAATGACACTCGACACAATGATCAGCGTGTTGGCGCCATCCGTCCCCGCGATGAGGCAGATCACTAGGGAGGGTACAATAGCGACCGCCCTGCAAGAAAAAAAACAGTTGTGCACTGAGTAATGTGAACGTATCTACTACTTGGAGAAGGGCAGGTGGCAGCAGCAGCAGCAGCCAGAATCACCGAAATATCACCTTCGTATGCGTTCAGCGGTTGGGACGTTTGTGCAATCAGTGGAACGACCGCAAGAACTCGCAATGCGATTACAGATGGCAAACATCCTGAATTGGCAACTTTACACAAAAAGTACGGTACAGGTAATGCTAAGAACAGGAAGAGATAACCAATCCACACAGAAAGGAAAAAAAGCACAGAGAATAAACAGATCAATTGACTTTAGGCATCATATTCTTTCAGGTTATTCAGTGCTCGATAGCAACGAATTCACAATGCCAGTTTAGAATATGCACTCATCATTGTAGTACTGATTCGAGAATATTATCCTTATTTTAGGCTGTTGCTACTTGACAATAGTAGTAGTTTACAGACTGGATGGAAACCTTGATAGCGATTTGACATGGTGATATTGTAGCGGACAACTGTACATGCTTACGGACTCATACGATCACACACTTTGGAAGGTCAAGACATAGGATACACGGGCAAAGGTGTGCAGACGTATCTCATTGTATGCAATTGATCCGTCTCCCAATCATAAATTATTATTATTTTGCTTCTCAGGCGTCTATATATTTATACATACATACATACATACATACATACATACATACGTATATATATAACCCTGCGCTAATATATCCAGTTTTGCTGTCTCACACTGAACCACACCTAGTGAAGAGGTTCCGCAACCACAGTTCGATCTTGATATCCAAGAAGCCCTCCATAACAAACTGACCGGCATACGTCCCGGTGATGGTCGACGACTGGCCTGAGGCTAACAGCGCGATGCCAAACAGAATCTTCGCAGAACCTCTGTTGGGTTACAAAGTGACGCAAAGTTCGTTTGATCAGAGTTTGTGTACACCCCATTTGGATATGGCGTGCTCAGGAGACCCAAAAGTGACTTCCTTCTCATTTTTTTTTGGATAAAACAATTAGTTATCCGAGTCACGCTTGAAAAATACGCACAAGACAAGTCAACATATGCGTACGTTTCCACATCATTGATGGAACCTCGCATGTTTAAAGCATACATTTAGCTGCTTTTATACGTACAGAGATGTGTACGCATGGTCCTCCACAAGTATTGGAGTGCTCAACAGCACTTCAATACTTGACAATACAGACCGCATGACGGTAACTGTACATATTGCCTACGATGATACAATTGGCCTATCAGATGTATGGCTTGTTGCTGTATTTTACAAACAACGTTTTTGTGCTCTACTGATACTTAACGCATGCACACCCATTGCCATTGGTCTGATACGCAGTTTTTTTTTTGCGAGCAACATACACAAGCATACATGTCCAGGATAAGTACAGAAAAGTGCACCATCCATTCCATTCAATAGGAAAGTCAGTTCTCTCAGGGTCTTACCCAATGGTGGCAAGCAGGTCGCTGGCGTCGAGGAATCCAATCTCATCCAGGTGTTGTACTACATTATACCCGTTGCTCTCCGAAGGGAAGAACACCGATGCAGCCACCACGATGATGGCAACGTTGATGATGCAGGAGATGGTCAGACTGAACGCACACTCGATGGTGTTGTAGATATCGGCCCATTTGACATGGATGGGGTTCGTGCGATCGATATGCCGGGTCTACAGTATATACAAACACAAGGCGTTTGAAGGAAGCGAGAGAGAGAGAGAGAGAGAGAGAGAGGCGTGATTGCTGAGGTTCAGGCGTCGGGTCTGATTAATTATACCATCACAAGGATGTCACACACGCACACATTTCAACAAAACAACGAGAACACATATTTGCAAACAACATATAGGGTGAAATGAATACCAATTGCACTAACGACCAAGGCACAACGGCGGAAGCACACCTGTGCGCAGCACGACCATCTGCCACAAATTCACTAAGTAAACCTATGACAGTATACACAAAAGGCAAACGTATTCCTAAATCGCGCGCCTTACCAGCACCAAGGCAGAGTGCAGATATAAGTTGTGGGGCATAACAACTGCCCCAATCAGCGAGGTAGCCAGCAGCAGCATCTTCGTGTCTGGACTCATGCGGGGAACGAAACCACCCACCACACCCCCACTGGGGAGAGCAACAAAGAGGTGTGAGGCGATCAATATATGCATCAGGTCTCATGTGTGCTGGTAGGTATGTGTGGCTGGCCGACACACAGCAACAGCAAGATTGTGGAGACGCGACCGCACGGCATGTGGGGATGAGGACAAGGGCATAGACAAGAAAAGTAGGGCAGATGAACACTGCTGTATAAAGATGGGACAGGATCAGAAAGGCGTGTGGTGGCATGATGAGTCGCGGCAGTATGACCGAGAAGTGATAGGCGGGTGACCCGAAGATACAATCGTGTGGGATGTGATTGTGGGCCTGGACAGGCATAAGAGGAATAAATGGCATATGCCAGTGAATGACTTCATCTACACACACGCAGCCCCTCATCGTGCTCTCCACAACGCGTGCATGCACACACACACACACACACACACACACACACACACCAGAAATTCTCAGGACAGTAGTCAATATCACTGGTGGTGCAGTTGTTGGTCACCAGCTCCTCCCACTCGTCATCCGTTGGACAGGATGGCACACCCCACTTGACTGGGGTGATGAACGCTTCGACCAGGAAGCACACGCCAATCACTCCCACCAGTATGGTGATCAGAGCCTCCAGCTTACGCACCCCGAAGTACTGGATACCCAGAAGAATGAACGTGTTGGCGCTGCAGACACACGGGCGGGGGGTTGATGGGCATGGTAAGAGTTGGGTTAGGCGCTGATTGGACAGTGCACCAGGTGCAATCGGGGTCTCTAGTTTACTGACCTCGGATGCGCTCAGCACAACAGACTTGTGGTGTAGATATATCCGAATTGCCGCTACGTCATAACCTTGACAGTACTAGTACTGTGCGCGACAGTGAACACTGCGTGGCCACAGGTTACACAGAAAAAATGACACAAACTAGACTGATGCAAACAAAGAGTGCATACCAGCCACATGCGAGAAAGCATTTGTTTCACTCTGCCAAGGCACGCCTAGGATGTACACTACACCCGAATATACCGGGTTTTTAGTGTGCACAGGAGACCTTGGCGAATACACAATCTTCACCGACAGCCTTGTAACAGAAAGTTCGGTACATTCACGTACCTGACCATCAGCACACCCGCCCACAGCGGGATATCAAAGAGCAGGAGCAGTCCAAAGGCACTGCCCACAACCTCTGGTATATCTGATGCAATGATAGCGATCTCCGTCACTATCCACAGACAGATGGTCGTGAAGGTGCGGTTTCCGTATTCGGCTCGGCATAGCAGCGCCAAGTGCTGGCCTGTCACCGTGCCCAGACGCGCCGCCAACACCTGCATGAGCAGTCCCAAGAAGGTGGCTGTGACCAGCACCCAGATCAAGCGGTAGTTGAAAGCCGCACCAGACTGAATGTCTGAGAGCACTACAGCGGACACAGAGAGGGTTGCGAATGGGTTAGCGATTGGTGAGGTGAGACGCGCTGGGATACACGGTACAACTTATCAGCTGTAGTGGTCTGCGAGCGTAGGTGGCATGTGTCTTAGGATGCGATGAACATAACTGGGGGTGGTGAAGGTGATTTGCTGTGTTATAGTGAGCGGCCTGGGATGCGAAAATAAAATAAAATGGGGGAAATGCTGGGAGGAGGTACACCAGAAAGGGTTGGACGAGATGGGACACATTGAATAAAACCCGATGAAATTTGGGTACAGTCTAAGACCATCCAAAAGTGAATCGGGTCTGTTTGGGCTGGGTTGGACCGGATTGGGATTGGCTTCGAAGCTCAGGGTGGTTTGGTAGTAGCCGTACCGGCCCGTATATATTCCAGCATTTATTGACGAATAAGCGTAAACTATTGAGTTTGTGTGATATGTAGTGAACATACACAGGCTCCTTTATTGCCTTTACACATACACGTGCATTCGCATACGATACGAATTCGATATGGTATAGATGTGCTAAGTTTGTTTGTATCTGCGTACATGTGTATGACAGCGTGTATGAGTAAAAGTTTATGCGTATGGTGTACAGTGCATGCGTATGTGTTCGTGTATGCGTATGGTGTATGTGTATGTGTTCGTATAAGTGTATGTATATATTTACATTTGAGCATCAACAAGAACACGTCTCGGTTTACATGTGGGCGTACCCTCCTGGCGCCTTATTCGTATTCAAATGATTGTGAAGATAGATGCGAGCGTATCTGCGAGTGAAGGATTGAGAGAGCACTGAGTGTGCGCGGGCCCAATTTTTCCTCCGTTGAACCATATTCACTTGAAGTCGAAAAAGTAGTGACGTAATCCGTAACGAGCAGTGTTGTGGGCAAGTTAACACACATTTCTTCACTTCTTCGAGTAAAAAATGCCGATATGACCGAGATTGCACCTCTGGCGTAGAGCATCGCGAGACCACACAACAGATTAGATACTCTGCTACAGTAGTGTGCATAGTGGTACGTATGCTGTCACAAAACAGGGCTGGCTGGTAACTATTGGGGCACTCGCCCGCATGCATCACAGATCTTTTAAAACACACACGCACCAGATTGCGCACGTGCTGTAATACGCGCAACGGATCACACTCAAGTTAAAAAACCCAATTCAAGAGTATGTCGAAGAAGATCTACACTGGAGGTTCCATGTGAGAAGACACACCTCACAGTACATAGGTTCATACCAACTAAAGCGTGTGCACAATCGCCGTATACGCACCACTATGGCGGCACCGACGTTTCAGTTTAAAACACAAACACTATCAGTTAGTATTAGGGATGGTGATGGAAGTGGCTAGGCTGATATGGCAGCACGGTTGCGCTCCGAACTGGAACTCTATCGCCGTACATGCGCACGGGCGAAACATACAATTGCCGGGGTCTAAGTAGGCGATTGACACCAACATGCCGGGTCCGGCGAATTTGAAGAGAGTTTTCCAGCTGAAGCGATCCTGGTCTAGATCGCCAGTTTGGACCTTTTCTTCCGACCTTCAGAGACAGTGACGATATAAGTTTATGAGCGATGGTGAAAGATGAAGAAAGCCGAAATATACAGATGTATAAAACGTGTATAAGTACACCCATGCATACACACATACTACATACATACACCCAATACATACATAAATAAACAAAAACACAAACAAGCACACTCACACTTACTCTGTCACACATATATACACACATACATACTTCCATACATAATATATACATATATACATTTACATATATATATATATATATATTTATATATATATATAAATTTATACGTATATATATACATTCATATACACATAAACATACATATATAAATTCATAGGTATATATAAGTATAATCTATACAAACAAGACGCCCACACGCAAATACACCCACCCACACACACACATATATATATAGATATATACATATTTAGATATATATATATATACATACATACATTTATATATATATATATATATATATATATATATTCATACACACACACACACACACACACATGCACACACCCACCCATCCACCACGCACACAGAACACACACAGAACACAAACACACACAAATATGTACATACACACATACACACACACACACACACACACACACACACACACACAATATTTACTCGTAAATATTCGAAATAAATAGGTAGATATATAATCAAAATATATATGTCGACACTTTAATAAATACAGGAACGCCCATACCCATATATACACATATACAGGCCCGCCCATATCCATACATACACACACACACATATATATACACACACACACACATATATATATATATATATATATATATATATATATATATACAAATACATATATATATACATATATATATATATATATATATATATATATATATATATATATATATATATATATATATACATATATATATATATATATATATATATATAAATATATGTGTATATATATATATATATAGACACGGTATACATACATACATATATATATACGTGAACATAATTGATTTAGGCAAGTACACATAAACTCTGTGCAAACATACACACAATTACACATACGTATCCGTATACACACAAGCATACATAAACTATAGAACTGTTTCTTGTGTCTACTGTCGGGCGTGTAGTGGTACTTACTTATCATTCTCACGCCACGCTTTGAACAAGCGTCTGCAGTAGTCACCCATCTTGCTGCACCTAAGCCTTGTTTCGCCTCCCAGCGGCTTTACTATACAACGATGAGTATACCTCTCAACTGCTTTCGCTTGATATGAAATCTATAGATATCTACCTGCGCGAAGCCTCGTATGTTTCTGATATTTGGATTCTGTGGATGTTGTGTTTGTTCTCGTTTTATATATACATCATTTGTAAATATATAATATACACATATCATTGACTTCTCTAATGCTATGGAGAGGTTATTCACTTCCCCACTGCTATAGAGCCAGGCGACAGAGGTCAGAGACAGCTCTGGCTGCTAGAGAGGAAAATTTAACAAAAATAGAATAAACTACGCAGTGACAGCCTGACGGGTGCCACACACAAGAAGTGATGGCTAGAAAATGTTTGTTCAAATGCAAATGAACGTTTTTTTACAAAATAAACCAAATTTTAGTTTAAAAATAAATAAATCATTTATACGACGTTCTTGTGGGACGTGGGGAGTCCTCGGGCGCTCCAGTCTCCAGGTGTCCAAGTGTCCCGTCAACCCCAGTGCTCTGACGCGAGGGGAGTCCTCTCACTCCTCTGAGGACTGAGAGGGAACTTCAGGGATGGGGAAACGCCGACGGTCGACAGAAGAATGGCTACTCTCTACTACTACTAGAGCAGAGAGAGTAGAGTGAGGGTAAATACAAAATAAAAGATTCTTCAAGTATGACTCATATTGTGATAGTGTCATATTTATGTCGGCATTGAGCAGTGTGAGCAGCAGCACTGCTCAGCAGTCAGCAGTCAGACTGTCAGACTCATCAGTTGCCTCTTTGGTTGTTGTTGTTGAAGTATTTATTGTTGGTGTAAATATTTGTTTTTCGAACTGTTGTCTCTGGCTGTTGATTGTTGACACTTGACACTAACAGTGGTGACTCACTGGTGACTCACTATCTCATTACTGATGATGACTCATGAGTCAAGACTATGTAAGTATGTATTGATTCTGTTAAAAAAAGATACAAAGCCTTCTACCAATATGGAAGATAAATATGTAATTTCCGATATTTTAAAACACATAGTTATATTTTAAATACGGAATTACGATCGGTTGCCGACTTGCCGCAGTTTCAGTTTCTCTCTTTACTGTGGGCCCGTGGGCCGTGGCAGCGTGGCTGTACTGATTGTTTCATTAGAAGGCTATGTGATTTTTAAATATCTGAGCAACTGCACATAGCCTTCTGAAATCAAACATAGCCTTTGTTTGATTCCAGAAGGCTATGAACTGTATTGAAAAACTGTAAAATACATAGCCTTCTAAATGTCTATTTTAGAAGGCTGTGTAAAATACACATAAATAATTGTATCTTTCAATACCATAATTAGAGCACATTCAATTGGAAGTGCACTGTGAATAGAGCTCAAATAGCTTATACCGTGCACAACCTTCTACATATTGGATTGTTAATGTATAGTATATTAAAAGGCACCCCCGACGAAGGGCGCTACTTCACCATTGCCCATCTCAGGTCTTCACGCATGTTGTACGTTCATTGCGATAATATATATAACAATGTAGCGGCAGCAAAACAATTTCACCGTACAATATATAATCACAATAATAAATCACACCGACAGGGATGGTAAGCACTGGAACCCTCTCACTGCGAGAGTATTCATTTGCCATGTACAGTTGTCAATTTCGGAAATATCGCACAAGCTCTACTTTGCTAGATACAGGTTTGAGCTTGTTGGTCATCGTGACTATTGTTTTTAGTTCATTTTCGAAGATATCGCAGACAAATAGTGTGAAATTGGTTACCTTGTGCACCAAAATAAATTCAGGTTATTTACGTAGAGCGGTTGGAGAACCATTTACTCACAGTTGTCTACGCTTTGAAGACAGTATTGACAATATTGATGTATAGCAATTTTAAGGATAGTTGTTGCACATTGACTTGGATGCCATGGGCCAATATCACTGTCCGGAGCGTGTGGATATGATGCATGCAGTTCAGTGTTATTTAGAATAGCTCTGCACAGAGAACAAACTAGTATATATATATATATTATATGTATTCACGTGTACACATACACACACACACATTTATACACACACACACACACATATATATATATATATATATATATACACTAGGTATGCTGCGAAAACTCGCACATGGGTGGCGACCTTCCCAATTGTACATGGTCTGAGGTGAGGAAAGCGTCGAGCACAAGCCTTTGTGCACGATGGCGTTCAATCACAGAATTGCCACTGATAGCACGGAAGCGAGAAGTGAGTATGCCAAAGAGAACAAACCTGAGCAGAAGTGGCACCAAGAAGCGCAAGCGTAACCCCAATGCCCTTGAGGGATCCATTTACACGCAAAAAAAAAGTGCCTTCAGTGATCCGGGAGTGTGGTGAGTTTCAATATAAATATATATGCACACAGTCCTACTGCGAGAAGGATGCAAGCCCTCAGATGTTAATACGGCGGTCCGATCGTGTATACGTCCAGTTCTCAAGCACGCGCATCATGCCAGATGTAGGATCTATCCATCTATTGAGGTGAACCGAAATGACATTCGATAAGAATAGGCTTTCCTGTATTGACTTTGTACGGCGCGCTTGGATCTAAGTTGACAGTCGTGAGTCATGACATTACTTGTGATTGACTGGTCGATAACAAACCATACAGCTAAACTGAACATTGATTGGTAGATACAAGCGGACATATCTGGATGTGTCGTATTCCGTGTCCACAAAGACGCGATACTTGACAGTCGTAAGTACAAGATGGTAACCTAGCAAGCGAGATCACTGTGCACTCAAGCGTCCGCTGTTTGCAATTAGATTCCATTGTGACCACTATGATACTTATTTAGTTATTTAATGCTTGCCACGCAGCACCTAGACAGGACACCTTCTCCTTGCACCTGGGCTGAAACGATTGGCAGAGGTCTACCTACAGTGGGGAGCTGCGTTCGATAGTATAACCACTATAACCATTCGCTTTATCTGTTGTTTCTGGCTTGCCTTAATGCATTCACTAGTCGAGTAGCCATTCCTACTCATGGCGCCCCTCTGATTTGCTATCGGAACTCTCCATCGAGAGAGAGATTGCCGTTGTACAGTGCCCAAGTACGTGCTACCACTAATTAATAGACACCTGAGGCAGCACAAAAACTACGAGTACTTCTGAGCTACCGATTCTTAGGCGTCTTGCGGATGCCAAATCACTATCACGCACGACGATCCATCACATAATCATATAAGGCTAGCATCCCTCGTCGCCACCTCATCTACAAACTTGAGTGATGTCGCTTTCTTTACACATCAACAATTTTCGAAGGATTCAGAATATTCTGCGGATCCAGTGCGCGCTTTAAGATCCGCATCATCTCTACTGCTTCGGCACCCAATTCAGGCTCTACGAGAGAAGCGGCGACAGACAGCATGTTCAGTTAGAGAGAAGCGGCGACAGCATGTTCAGTTAGATTGGGAAGGTACTGGACAGCAGCGCAACAATTGGTTGCAAGCTCAATCATACAACTCATATACGATGGAGAGACAAGCTAAGAATAGTGCACAAGTGTGATTTTTGATCAAGCAGAGGCGTAGGCCAGTCTTTGGTTGACAAGGAGATTGGATTTGTAGATACCAGGGCTATGTGTATGGGTCTGTACACTGATACCTCAGTGTAAACGTTCAGTATAGAGAGACACTTATTTCAATATACAATTAGGCATAGGTGTATATAAAGAGACGTGTTAGTTGAAACAATATAATTTGATGTATTTCCGCACAGATGATGTACACATCATTGAGGGGTGATAAACATGAATCAGTTAACCTCAAATCGCATACGCATAATCGAGAAAACGAAATAAAGTTACAAACAATCATATAATATGTGTATGTTATTTACAACGAATTAAAGTTACAGACAATCATATAATACATGTATGTTATTTACGTCTACAAATGGCTATCCCAAATCGATTTCCCTACTCGACACTTTGCAACGGCCTTTCACTATAATCATAACTCGTTTCCAAAGAGAGGTATGAACATACGTGAACGGGTACAACGATATTGCATATGAATTGGCATCAATGAGTACACTCACACGTACAGAACTATATACTGAAGGTATTCATTTCCGCACATACCCAGATACTTCTTCTTTCCGAGCCCTATTCCATGTTCACCTGTGCACGTGCCCTCCATCGAGATTGCTCTTAACACCTGTACAGCGTTAAGTGAGGATGCATCCCTAGTCAGCGAAACAGCAGCTATACCGGGAGAATGTTGAAATACGCATCAATACTATAGTTGGTGACGGTGGCACATTCAAATAACAGCTATGTATTAGGACTCGATTTCATAACTAAACGACTCGTGATTTCTGGGTAAAGTCTGGATCGATGGGCGTTTTCACTACAGATATATAATCATCACACCAAATACAGAAACGTCTGTGATCTTCCTTCAGTCTTGAACAACAAAAAACCCCCAAAAAACCACAAAACACATGTGCCAGTTAGTGAGCTTTCATGGCATGTGATGCCCACCTATATATGTATCATGAGGATAATAGTCGGCTGGGAGATGTCGATGTATCTACCTATATATGTATCATGAGGATAGTAGTAGCATGGGAGATGTCGATGTATCTA
>NW_014040399.1:73715-87683 GCF_001186125.1 Sphaeroforma arctica JP610 | reverse complement strand
CGTGCCTCTCGCTAAATAGGTTTTTGCCAACTTACTATATTTCGACCTACCAGTATACCAAAACAACTGCCCCGGCCTAAAACATATCTGGTGCCTCTTTTCTATTCTTGTCTGCCGCCTTTTCCTGCGCCTTCTTTGCTACTTAATCTCTAATGGCCACCGATCTTTAAACAGCAGCTTCACTCAGAAGCTCAGAACCTATCACCTCTAACAACTTCGCTTGAACTACTCTATCAACCTGCCCAGTATAATGCCGACCCCTAACGTGATAGTATGGGCTGATACCCGTGGCCGATTTCACTGTCGCATTGTACGCCAACATAACTGAATATATATATATATATATATATATATATATATATACTAGCCATAAGGTTTCCTCCCCAACCGGCAAGCACTTAGCAAGCCGATACACAATCGTATACAAGACCCTCTCTGCCCTACCATTGCCCTGATGCCTATTTACTGATACACAATGGCATTCTGCACCTCTCTCTGCACAGAAACTTCTCATATCTGCTGAAGCCCTCATCCATCACTACCTTCCTAGGTGTACCCCAAGGCAACACTTGTTGTTGAACAAACTCTAATACCCCTTTGGTATTCTTCTCTTCCAACGTGTATGGCCGACACCACACCATACTCGAAAATTGATCTATGGCCACTACTATACCTTCGAAACCGTGACCTGTCCTTGGCAAGGTTAAATGATCCATGCCTATACACACTGCAACCCCTTTCGGTCTCTCAGGCTGCATTAATTACCCTGTAGTCCCACGAAGCCCCTCAACTTGTTGACACGCAACACAACTCTTCACAACCTTCACAACCTGCGAACGCAACACTTCCTCTCCTTACTTAACCATCAGGAACTCCCATATCCTATCCATCCCAGCATGCCCTAAAGTCTGATGCACCAGCGTAATAACATACTCTTGCATTCTGACCATACACTTAGACCAATACACTCAATCTGTTCGCTAGCCATTACATCCGTATCCCACATCTTAGCAATACCTCTCTCCATCACTGCAGTAACCTGCTGATGTAATAAACCCACACGAACCTTGAAGTCGGCACTGACTTTGTCATCAAGACTCTCCTCTAACACTCGCAGCTTCTCTTTAACCACCGCCAGCCGGACCCTCCTGTCTTCTACACTCTTGCAGACTTTATCAAATGACAAATCCACACCTTCATCAATCTCTGGCAGACCCATTTTTGCACATGCAGCGAACTTAACACCCTCTACCGACACAGGCACCATAATAAGATCAAACCACCACGGCACACGACCAAGTCCATCCGCAAATTTGTTCTTTGGCCCTTCCAGGTACGGTTTATCCATATCAAACGATCGTACATACATAACATTCCTGTACCATCTTTTAATCACTGGATCCGACGTGAACTCTACCTGCTGAACCACACCAATTAAAGGCTGATGATCCATCTCTACTATAAGCACCTCGTACAATCT
The DNA here is from genome assembly GCF_001186125.1 of Sphaeroforma arctica JP610. Lineage (NCBI taxonomy): Eukaryota > Ichthyosporea > Ichthyophonida > Sphaeroforma > Sphaeroforma arctica. Next base: position 86,203 of record NW_014040399.1, on the reverse strand, counting down.
CCTAATCAAACCCGCGAACTTCAAAACCCCATATGCTAGCGCTATCAATTCTCTATCTGTCGGAGACAAATTAACATGGAAATCTATCTTGGAACTCACAAAGCCCACAGGAAGCCATTCTCCATCTCTTTTCACACATAAACAAGCACCTTAACTCCTTTGAAATAAATAATATTATCCCTATACCCAAATCCAATGCATCTGTATCCAACCTAAGTTGCCCCTCTTGTCTAGGTTCTACCAAGACTGTCTTCGCCTGCAAAATCTTCCGAGCCGACTGAAACGCCTTCTTCTGCTCAAGACCCCACTGGAACCGTACCTTCTTCTTAGTCAAATCACTAATCCGAGCCAACACATTTGAGAAATTCGGAACGTATCTCGCCCACCATCCAAAACACTGATACCACGACCTGACTTCGGCCTTGGTTTTGGGCCTGGTCATATCTAATAACGCCTGAAGCTTTATTTCACTTATCATCAAACCCTTATCTGTAACCTCTCGACACATCATCCGAATCTAACGCGGTATCATCAATGTACTCCAATGTCTCATCCATCCTAACCCTAAAACAAATGATGCTTCCTTCATACCAAACGGCATCCCAATAAATTGGAATCTCTCACCCCAGGGCGTCAAAAATGCAGTAAATCCTCGACTACCAGGCTCTATCATTAACTGCCCAAAAGCATTTCCAGCATCCACATTGGTTCTCCGCTTGTGCCCCTTAACTGTTGCCAGAAATTCATCTTCTGTTGGTATTGGATATGTACCTGAATTTAGCTGATAGTTCGTACGCATATAATTTATGCACATCCTCTAATCCTTGGGTTCCTCATAACTGGGATTACTACCGGGCACTTTAGGCACAAGTTTCGGCACTGTAAGCCAATCCGTATCTTGCACCCTCTCTATCAACCCAGCTTCAAGCAATAGTTGCATCTTCTTCTTCATCACTTCTATAAGTCGCACATCTTTCTCCGCATATACTTGTCTTAAAGGCGCCCCTCCTTCTTTGATCTGAAGCTTAAGCATCCGATCCTTTACAAACTTCGGTTTCTTGACATTATACGCCACCCTCTTAATAGCCGCCACCAACTCTGCCAATTCTTCCATAGACTTCCCCAGTTCTTCAGCCAACAGTTCCAAGCCACTCGTATCGAACATTAGATAATCGTCCTCACCCCAGGATCCATCACTTTCATAACCTGAATCATAACCCCCATCATCTTGCATATTATCAAGTGGTGTTACCTGTTCTGCTCGCTGATATAATAACAGCGCCGCCACATGCTGAATATAATCTAACACCGGCTCAGACGCCTCTTTGTTCAGCCAGGTCTTAAAGATTGATTGCATCTCTCATACCACCTCATCCCGAAACAGTGTATACTTAGTCATGCCTTGCCTAGTGAGTATTGCCCCAGAGTATCCATACCCATTCAATTCACGTCTACCTAACAACATACCCGCATTGTGTGGAATCCAATCCATAACCCACATATCCAACTTAATCCTCCTTTTGTAGTAGTCGGGCTTCCGCATTGGACTCTAGGTTATAAACGTACTCTTAAGCAGTATGTATACTAAAACTCTTAATAGTACAAGGAACTTAAGTTTCCTAAATGGGTTTTAATAGTTTTATTAATTAATACCTTTTCCATTTTACATATCAGATATTTGGACAAGGCCATTAAAAGGCCCCAGTAAAATACCAAACATAAGATTTCGTCTAGTTCTATTAATATAACTATATTTACTTTTTAACTTTATGTATATCTGAATACTTCGGTAGCGAGATGGCTCAACCGAATATAGGTTTCTAGGGACTATCAACGTTACCTAGTTGATCCTCCGATCAGCTAACCAGATGTGCCAGTCTGATGAAGGCTAAGTCGGTAATCCCTGACAAGTGGCAAGCTATTGGTTAAGACAATAACTAAGGACACCAAGAGTAATTTTTCTTCTTCTAAAGATAGGATTTTATGAGTCTCTCAGATTCGCCCCAACGAAACATACAATAGTCTCTAATAGAGCGACAACGAAACACTAAATAAAATCCCTTCGGCGGAAACAGTACTGAGAGGATTATATAGAGGCAATATCTCAGCCTCACAATTCTTTAGAGTAATGCTGTTTTCACGAGGTATACCTAACTTCGTTTATTTCCTTTGAAATTTTCACAATACTTAGAATTTACCCACGCGTTTATTTATTCTAAGGCGTTAATATCGCCTTGATAGACCAAATCGTAGATTTATTCCTACTAAAGTAGGCGAAACAACCTCAATATCTCGCACCTTGTATTCCACATAAAGCGGAGCACCAAATCCCGTAACCCACTCTCCACACAAATCATACTGAGCAACCAGCCCCAGACGCTCTGCCAAACCCTTAGAAATAATGGACATATCGGCGCCTTGATCAACAAACATATCGACATAACACTGTTCACTCTCCACATAACTATAGATCAACGGGTGGCCTGGTCTTTTATAACTAATCGCCGCCGCAAGTCATAATTCAGGTGTCTTATCTGCACTAATACGCACCTCCCCAGACGCTGCTGCCGATACATTACCCCCGGATCGTGTTTTGTAGGACAGAATCTCGCAGTATGACCTCTCTTGCTACATGTATGACACACCACGTCTTTCAACACAGGACACTCTTTCATAAAGTGACCATCCTGCTTGAAAAACAAGCACGCCCTTCTCAGACCTGTCATCCCTGAGACCCTGGACATCGGTCTAGCTGCAGCTGCTTGCAACTGTCTTGCTCTCGCGGCTACCCTCGCCTAATGTCTCCGGCCCGCTTGTTCACTCTCTTCTTGACGCACTATGTCGTCTTCTCTCATCTCAGACAATTGCTCCAGCACCTGCCCCAACCCTCCTGCCTCAAACATTCTCAGAACCATGTCCTTCTCCGATTTGCCACTCTCAAATATGGCTTTCAACATAATTATACACCGCTCAGTCAATATTTTAAAACCCTCCATCCCTACATCCTTAGAGCTCACATCATTTGCCAATTTAAGAAGCATATTTACATAGTTATCATCCCTCAGCATAAGAACCATCCAGCGTGCCCCACACTGATTCGCTTTCTTAGCATTCCTACGAATCACCTTGCACAAAGAATCATACTCACGCCGTTTCTACCTAGTCTCTATCTTCAACTTAGCTGCTGCCCTTGGCCTGTCTGATACATCAGCCTTCTTCCCTACTGTAGCAACCTTCACTGCAGGCACTCCTTTCTTCTTGTTAGCATTCTCATCTTCACTGTCGCTACTTTCACTGTTATCACTGCTGTCACTGTCCCTAATGACTTCCTCCTCTGTCTCACTTTCGCTCTGTTCGTCCTCAGAAGGCACCTCAGTAAATGGATCCCGTTCTGGGAACACTTTCTTTGCTTCAGCTTTTGCCGCAACATGCCGAACACCATAGTAATAAATCTCACGAAGATGCTCAATAACCGTTCCAGGCTTGGATCCCCACCCCCTTATTGCCTTCGCAAAATCTTCCTGGGTTCCACTCACTTCAAATGGGTCCTTAAACGCTGGATACAATGCTGCAACCGCGATGCACATATCTTTCGTCTCAATAACAGTCTTGCTGATATACCCCTCTAGTTCCGACTTTGTCTCCGGTGTAACCTCCTTCAAAAGAGCCATCGCTGGGCGGGACCTTCCCTTCTTCGCCTCGAGCTCATAAGCCTTGGTACCCCTGGCGTAATCCCATCGATCAATAAGTGTCGTCATCGGCTCTTCTCTCACATATCTCCAGAGAGGTTGCCCAGTCCCAGCTGCATTATCCTTCTCGTAAACTACTTTCCACTATCGTTTATTTGTAATCTTAAATCGACTCAAAAACTAGTTTTATTTCCTCGATTGTTGAATAAACGTCTACCTTAGCAGAATGAACTTCTTGAATGAACTAAACCGCATATTTATACTATCTCCGAAGGATTTCCTTGAGAATCCTGTCGCCAATCAAATCGTGCATCTTCTCAATTTCGAGACTACAAGTCCATTCAACATATATCGTCATCTGCCAACCTCCATCTCATATTACCCCGCACTTCGGTTCGCAAAGCACCAATCATACACCAACCTCCTCTTCTTTCGAGCCTGCGCGGCCGTTCGCCAACAAACCGCACAATACAACTTAAAAATTTTCAAACGTATTAGTTTTCACACTTATAAGTTATCGCCCACACTTAGAAGCTCTCGCACTCTTATTAACGCCCAGGAACATTACCGAACAGTTCGGTACTTACAACACCAACATTGTTTTAAATCGGGGGTGAACATGGTTGACATTACACCTTCCCAAAAAACAAGACATTAGTGTCGAGTTCATTTATTCAACCATTTACTCAACTCTCCCTCGCAACCTGGAAGAGCATCTGCAACTTGTTCCACCTGTTCTTATTGAAGGGATGCTTCATAGCCAAATCCAAAGTATCTTCTACCACGCCCTTAATCTCACCTCGCTTCGCCGCATCGACTATTGTATCAACATATATGCCATAAGCTGAATTCATGGCATATTTTTAAGTCCTCTCCATCTTTGTTTTATCGCATTATTACCACCATTTCATCAAGTTCGGTAACACTAGCTGCTCCTTTCACCAGTATAATTGTAGAGCCAGATCAAACAAGCTTCCCTCCTACGCATTATAATACTGGCCTCATGCTTCGGATCCTCTAATCTCACCTTAAGCTAATCCACATGTATTGACTTAACCTTCCCATTAATTCTGACCTTGTACATCCCTAGTAAGTATTCCCTCATAACAATTAAACCCTAAACCCTAAAAAAAATAAAAGAGTATTTTAAAACCAAGGCCAACTAAAAAAAGTATTTAGAAAAATCTACTCCGTGAAAAAACAATGTTTTTGCACGGCCCTCTCTCTGGCCTCTGGGGTGGATAGTGGATATTGGTAACTGGATAGTGTTGCTGTGATGCTGCCAAAGGCTTTTTAAGGCAATTCGGGGCGAGTGGCAATTTTCGTGTCAGGATTTCATACAAAAGCAGCCAAAAGGCGTCAGAAAAATTGTACCAGGAAGGGGTACCCAGCTTAAAATCCTACGAATCGTAGGATTTCTAATTAATAATTTTGATCAGACCCGTTGTCCCTTAAAAATCAGGATATTACTTTTTATTCTATTTTTATTTTTTGGATTTACTCTGGCCATTTAGATATGAAGCCATAAATTACATAATAAATAGGACAGAAATGAGTAAAACCGGTCCAAAAGAGACTCATAAGTTTCACAAGTCGGTCTAAGAAAATTGAATTGCCACATATTTATTTCAATAAAAACACATTTTTAAATTTTGGTTTGAAAACATACAACTTTTTAAATATTATTTTGAAAACATCCTGGGTTGTAGGGTTAAATAGGCTTATAGGGTGCAATATGTACACTTATTACATTGTGATTTGTTTATTATGTATGTGAATTGATTGCTCCATTCGCTGTACTTCGAGATTGAGATGATTCATCTATGTGTGCTGTGTGTCTATCTGTGTAGGACTGATTCCTCTCAGCATTATATCGCTGACTGTTGTTTTGTCATGATGTGTAATATATAGGATCCCATCTGTTAACGTTGTAGTCAGCTCTAGCATAATTATCGTCTGCTGGTATGTAACTATCGTGAAATGTCGATTGTTGCTTTGCATCGATTGCATCTCATTGAAGCAATCCATCAAATCTGGCTGTGTGTACGACATGAAATTACTGTGCGAGTTTACAGATAGTTGTGTGTCAGTATGTTGTGTTCTTGCGTTTTGTGCATCTAAAACAATATTGGAAGTATCGAAATTCCTATGTTCGATATTCTGTGCATGCGCATATTCATGCAATGCAGGTAATTTCCTTGAGTAAGAATGTTGATTCTTATGTTGGATACGCCTTACCGTATCCGGTGAAGGGTTCCCTACTTCTAATGGATTGCCTGACATGCAAACTAATGCAAATTAATGCTAACTAACTATCTAAACGACTGTTTACAGTACTATTACACCTAGGTTACATATGGCTAGTAGTAAGGTTATGTGTGTTTGTTTGAATTGCTGTGTTTGAATGATTGATGTGAAACGAGTTTTAGACGGGTTGCCATGTTTCGCGTGTCGTTTTCGGCTAGAATTTTTCTGAATTTCATTTGCGACATAGGGCATAGGCCTAAGACTTTTCTAAATGGGTGTAAATAAGGGCCAAAGTCAAAGTCCATCAAAATCATCTTGTGATATGTAACGTATTTCTTTTTTGTTTTGATATTTAGAAAAAGAAAAATAGCTGTTCGACTGACAATTTCCAGAGGGCGTGGCGGCGTAGAGTCGTGGACCCGTGGACCCGTGGTTTTTAAGTAGCCAATGATTGCTGGAAGTTTGGAAGACGGGTCTGGAGTTCTGGACTCTGGAGACTGGACTCTGGTTTCTGGAAGTCTGGAACGTGTTTTTATATATATTTATACGGTTGAACAATAGGATTTGCCTTTTTTTTTAAACAAACAAAATAAAACTAATACAAAATTTTGGTTTCTTAATTTTTAAAAATAAATTAAAATAATAAAACAACTTATTTCACAATCTGGTTGTAAATATTAGATTTCTTTAGGTCCATTTTTAGTAGGCTATGCTATTTGTCAAAATGTATTTTCAATTTTTCATTGCCTTCTGAGTTCTGACTAGTTTAGAAGGCTATAAAAATTTGATTTTAGAAATATATATGTTCACTAATATTTTTTTTACAAAAAGAGAAAAGTTATAATGTTCTAAATATTTAGGAGGCTATGGTTCCAATTCTGATTTATTTCTATCAAATCACAAAAAAAAACAATGTATTTTCAAAATAAGGCGCTTGATAAATATAGGTTTAAAAGAAGACGATTCAGGGAATCAGGGATGGTTTTTAGAAAAACAAATCAGGGATGGTTTGTATTTCAAAAACAAAAATGGAGGCACAAGTTCAGAATTCTAAATTCCACTGACATTTATGACATCCTTATTTCCACTAAATAACGCATATTTGATTTTATATTGTATGTATGGAACCAAAAAAATAAAATAAAAACCAAGAGTACATATATTACATACTGATACTGTATGTACATTATATTTATAAAAAAATAGAAAATGAAAAACAATATTTATTACAAATTCAAAATGCAGTTGTATTTAACTCGTAAGTCGTATTTAAATTTTAACTCTCTTGTCAAATCGTGACTCGTTCACTGATGAGTACTTTTAAAAATCTATCGAAGACAGCACTTCGAGTTGATAAGTTGACATCCAATAGATAATATAATCCTAGTATTATCACGATGAAGTATTATAGATTTTTACAATATGTGTTTTTTTAATAAGCTATGAATATGTTTTGCCAACTGTAAGCAAAGGGAGGGTCGTTTAGGAAAAATTAGAGTCGTTTTCTGGTTGGCTAGAAAAAAATGCTATCTACCAAATGAAGAAGTCGCAATGGTGTCCCAAATCAGAAATCACATCTTCACAGCTCAAATTACAAATATCACGAGTTCACGACTCTTCTTGAGCAAATATGCAACAAGTAAGCCAATATGGAGGACGAATAGTGAAGAGTCAAGACTTCTCGTAACAGCACGAGATGTAAATATTCCCTCGAGCCATAGCCCACCAGGGCAGACACCAGTGCCACCACTGCACTACTACTAAATACTTAGAGAGTAGTAGAGAGTAGAGAGAGAGAGTTAGTCTCCAGTTCTCCACACACCACTTCCACAATCCACAGCCTACAGGCTACAGCAGGTGAGTGAGCCGTGAGGTGACTGAGGTGACTGAGGACTCAGGAGTGAGGTGACAGGCCACCAATCACACTCACAGTCCACAGTTTAAAGTCCACGCCCTACACTACAGTCACCGACAAACTGCAGGTCGTCATATTTTTTCTAACAGTTTTGTTTTTTTTAATTCTTTTACATTTTAATAGTAAAAAAAAAAACAAAAAACCAAAGGACTAAAGCCAAAATATGACTGTTGTCGAATATGTGTTTAAAAAAAAATAGACCAAAAAATACAAAGGCTCACAGACACAGTTCACAGTTCACAGGAAATACTCATATCACACTTTGACTTCACAGTTCACTTAGACTTCACTTTCCCAGACACACTGCGCACAGTTAAATACCAATTTTCATCTTTTTCCAAAACAAATGACACCCAAGACCTAAAAGAACAGCGACACCACTTTTTTATTAAAAAAAAATCACTTTACACTTACAGAAATATTCAGGATGACTCATCAAACATCAATGAGAATTCAATTAAAGTTCACACGACGTCATGTCCACGGTGATGGGGGTCGGAGACTCGGAGCCCCGGGGGGTCAGAGTTTGTCATCAGACTCGCGTCGAAGAGACGCCTCACGAGTCACGGACCACGGCCACGGGTCACGGGTATAACGGCTGATACCTATTAAATGCCTGACAGGATAACGCTGGCGCCTATTTATTTACACATTACTGCCCTACTCTCTCACACAAGCAAGGGAGAAGAGTAAATAGGAACTAGGAACTGAACAGAACTTTTTATTAGCATTACAAGAATACATACTGAAGTCTGATGTTTGTGGTCGACTGGGGTGAGGCTCTGGCACTTGTCAGTCCTGTATTTACTATATAAATATTTAGCCCTGTAATTATAATACCATTAGGAATCAGTCGTGTGGTCACTGTGGTAGATAGACTGGAGAGGGATCACATTCACAGGGGTCACTGATCAGGTCATCAGGGTCCAGGGACTACTAGAGTACAGGGACTTGAGAGACTGGGACGCTATGGAAAATATCAGATGATTTTTATGTGTTTTTCTTTTTATTGTTTTAAAAAAACAAAAGAAATACAAATAGCCATTTTGTTGAATTCAGAATGCTATTCGCCTAAAATTTGAAAAATAGAACAAATAAAATCAAAATCACAACCAAGTTTTTCGGCAGTTTATCTGCTATCATTATTTTTTAAATTTCGTTTTTGTACTCTCTCTACTCTTGAGAAGAGAAAACAATCAAAAATCAATTGGGCCTGTACGAAATTGAGGATCTATAAATATTGCACTCAATTTTGAGACTGGAATTGATTTATAGGTCACATAGGTTTTTGATTCTTTACACATTGCATGTTTCTATTATAGACGGCCCCGAAAAGAACTGACCAATGTTTTTTTTTAAATATGTCGAAATTGTTTGAAATTTCCAATACGTTTCCGATTTCCAAATACTAAATAGTTTTCTTCAATATTTGTTTGTCTTTGTTTATTTATATAAAAACAAGTAAAACATCCCCTTTAAAACGAACAGTTGTAACATGAATTGGCAGTGAAATTCCTTGTATGGCCCAATTAAATCGTTAACACTTACTTTTTATGGAGTAAATATCGACTATTTTATATAGATATAATTTCGCGTATTTAGGAGGCTTGGCTTGCCTCCGATATCCGTGGCCACCTCTAAAGTTCATAGGGGCGCGAATGACAAGGTCTGCAATCGCCAATCAGTGCAACGGGCTATATGGAATTACGTCAAACGGAATGTATTTCATTTCTGACTCATTCTGACACTCTCCGACCGCAGAGGCTTGCACTTCAAGGGCGCGAATGACAGTAGTTTGCAATGGTCAATGGAATTACGTCAAACTGCAGAGTTCAACTTCGATTCTATTATTTTATTATAAAAAATAATATATCGTTTGGTCTCGCTCTCAAGTGAGATTCATTCACAAGTCACAACAACATCGATGCAATCTATATAAATACAGGAGATTGCTTCAATTGTCTGGTCATATTTAAAAAAAGAATTGCAACGCACTTCTTATTTGATAGAGTGCATATTGAACGAATACAATTAGAATGAGTTTAGCCTGTGGCAAGGGGATATCGTCCCACCGCCCTCATAACCTACACTTTTGGGAGTCAGACGCGAGCTCTGCCGTAAAGGTGGAATTAAATGCAAAACGCTTCATCCGCGAAACAGCACTACAAACAGGCTCTACAGGGGTTGTGACGAAAGCCTACGATACACATCTTGGTCGACCAGTGGCAGTGAAGAAGATGAACATGAGCAGATTCCATGATCTCAAAGAACGGGAATATGTGATAGGGAAGGCAGTTGGCAGACATCCAAATGTGGCAACAACATACGACAAAGTGATCAATTTAAAGAGAGGTCAGGTGAAACTAGTTTTGGAACTTTGCGAAGGTGGTGATCTGGTGGACCTACTGTCCGAGAAGCCACACGGATTCGATCGGCGGGAATTCATACATCTCGCGCGAGAGCTTTCATCAGGCTTGAGACATATACATAGTAAGGGGGTTGCTCACAGAGATATCAAATCAGATAATGTTTGTATATCGACAGAGGATGGTCGGGCAAAAATACTGGATTTCGGAGAGAGTCAGTTTATATCTGACCCAGTGGACACTTTGAAGTCCGGTACTGTCGTGTATCTGGCGCCTGAATTGGTACACGCAATCGAGAAGGGCAACAATGTATACAATCATCAAGGACTGGATTTTGATCTGCTGAAGTCTGATGTGTGGTCGCTTGGTATCACTTTCTATTCCATGCTGACATCGCAAATACCATTTGCCTGTGCAAGTATGCAAGACTCTGGATATCGGAATTATGTGAACGGACTCACCTTTGGAACGCCAAAGTCATGGACTGTGGTTGACGAAGATTTGAAGTTTCTTCTAGAGCACATGTGTGAGCCTTATCCTGTACTCCGATGGACTATGGAAGAGGTTGTCACTTATCTTGCGGGTTTATGATAATTAATTATATTCCTTCTAAATTTAGTATTATTAGCATATATAAGCAGGCCGTGAGAACGAATTAAAATGTAGTACATTGTCATCCGTAAACTCTAGCCTTCTTTAAAGGTTGCTATCTCTGCAACAAATCAAACATATCTGTTGCAAACGGTCAGACCTTTACAGTGCACGAAGGGTGTATATACATTTGTGGAGATAGTCCAACATCAGGAAGTATAGATAATCGGTATTAGCCACAAGGGATCGGTACCGAACTATATTGGAAAACCACACCGAGAGATGGTCGGTGAACCTGTCATGTTGATATGTTTGGTGATATTATCATCCCATGGGAGGCTCGTGAACTGATATGACACTACAAGATGATCACAGAGGCGAGGACGACACTATCGTGAGACAGGATTGGAGAGCTTGGCAAGACAGGAAGGTGTCTACATAGGGTAACACTTTGTGGAAGATGTAGGTAAGTTAGAGATGACGAGAGTGCCATCTGGGGTGAGGATATGGAGTGCTTAAGAATATATACATATACACAATACAGTAGGGTAGACCAAGTATTGTTGCTGGAAAGCTCAAAGAATTATCTAATAAAGTGTTTGCAGACATACTCGGCTGTGAGCTACAAATCATGTTACAAAAATAAATATGATTCATCTTCCCTACCACTGATTGTTGGAACTTATATCTAAAACATGAAAAACAAAATACAATCCACCTATTTATGTATTATCTAACACGTGAAATACAATACAATATCTCAATTTTATTTATTTTGGGTGTTATTTTTCTAGAGAGGGCTTGTTGAGACTTGTTCCAATCGTAAATAAATACACTGTGGCTGTGACTGTGAGTGTAGAAAAATATGTGTTAAAACGCAAAAGCCTATAGAAGTGCGATAAATATTTCTGATGTCTATTCATTGTCATGTGTAATATCGATATTAAAAATAAAATTTCATGATTTACATTTAAAATAGTATCCTCCCGCCAAAGTACTCGCCACAGCAAAGATCGGCTAGACATCTCTCATCGCCATGGTCAAAATTGGGTTGGGTGCAGGGCTGGCTTACGCGCTCTTGCGATTTTCGCCTAAGCTGCCTTCCTTCGGTCTGAGTTGGTCTAAAGCTGGACGAAGAGATTTGTCTGCTGCCCTTTCCCGTAAGGTACGTTGAAGAACATTTATAGTATCATACTAGCTTGCACTGTATGAAGAGACCACTTCACAAAACTATTTGCCGCTGTCGCAGGCGAGCATTGACGGTTAGCCGTCCTAATAAACGATCTCTTGTCGGATCACATACTTATACATACGAACCTGTAAACCTAGGCGCAGTGTGCATACATTCACGCAGTATGTACGAACAAACCTGCAAAACAACCGGTTCACACGGTCGATTGTGCGTGTAGCGTGTAGTTTTGGTCGCTTTCGGATAATCACATCACTAAGTTAGAGATGCCCTGGTTCCTGGGCGTATGCTACACTTTTCTACTGTCAGGTACGTTCATGCACTTGTACATCTATAGTCGTATATTCCGCTGCCATAGGACGAAGTTGCAAGCCATTGCTCAACTCTCATAGTCATTCACATGCTCGAACATACACGAGCTTGTGTATACTGGGTTCAAGTTGCTGTGCACACACACACACACACACACACACACACACACACACACACAC
>NW_014040399.1:66642-70376 GCF_001186125.1 Sphaeroforma arctica JP610 | reverse complement strand
TATATATATATAATACATATATATATATATATATATATATAATATATATATATATATATATATATATATATATATATATATAGTATATATATATATATATATATATATATATATATGTATATATATATTTTCATATAAATATATTTATACATATATACATAGATATATAGATACATATATACATTCATATATAAATAGATACATAAACAGACTCATACATACATACATAAATACATACATACATACATCAGAGATACATAGATACATAGATACTTAAATACAAATAAATATATATACGTTGATGAATATTTGAATACATACATACACATACATACATACATGCATACATACATACACATACGTACATACATACATATTTATATATACATGCATATATACATATATACATACATACATACATACGTACGTATTGACTCATGTCTTTATGCTTCACTGATCGCAGATCAATTCAGCACCTAGTCCACGGTCTCAGATACGAAAGGCCCAAATAGCCCCCGCGTACAATATACAGGACTTCTCACAAACACGCTTCAAGTCGACGAACACAAAAGGTTGTGGGGTTAAAGCGGTAGACAACGAGGCTGGCGCAAGCACTAAATCACACTCGCAGCCTCAAGATGGGCCTGGTACCGATCACGCAGTGTCAGCAAAGGTTGAAAACGCTGGTCATACTACCAAAGATACGGAAACAAAGACTCATCCCACTGTCATCGGCCGGTCGAAGGCAAGACGGAGCTCCGCGGGATTGCACGCGGAGGGACCGTATGTGGCAGATGAGGCGACTCTGAAGACGCCCCTGCGGAAACGACCCAAAGACGCGTCCGACACAAAGCAAGCCAAGGTACAGTGAACGCCCTGTGCTAGTAGCAGAGTATGTGGCCCTGTGCTAATAGCAGAGTATGTGGGCCTGTGCTACTAGCAGAGTATGTGGCCCTGTGCTAGTAGTAGAGTATGTGGCCCTGTCTGTGCTAATAGCAGAGTATGTAGCCTTGTGCTAATAGTAGAGTATGTGGCACTGTGCTATTAGTAGAGTATGTGGCCCTGTGCTAGTAGTAGTGTAAGTGGCCCTGTGCTAATAGAACAGTATGTGGCCCTGTGCTAATATCAGAGTATGTGGCCCTGTGCTAATAGCAGAGTATGTGGCCCTGTGCTAATAGCAGAGTATGTGGCCTTGTGCTAACAGCAGAGTATGTGGCCCTGTGCTAATAGTAGAGTATGTGGCCCTGAGCTACTAGCAGAGTATGTGGCCCTGTGCTAATAGCAGAGTATGTAGCCCTGTGCTAATAGCAGATTATGTAAATCATTCGGAAGGGGTCCGTTTTGTTTTATTTGTATCGTGGACGAAGGTCATTTTGATAGGACTTTAGGTATGGGGGCCCCCGCCTGAGGTTGTAGGCGGATCCACATCATGGATTTGGTTATCCTTATCTATTGGGATCTATAACATTACATGATCGTATTGGAATGCTAAGAAAAGGTAGGATAGGTGCCAATATGCGAGTGTGATCTCGCTTCCATCTATCACATCTACGGTGTTTTAGGGTTTAGTGGTTATCCTTATCTATTGGGATCTATAACATTACATAATCGTATTGGAATGCTTAAAAAAGGTAAGATGGGTGCCAATATGCGAGTATGATCTCGCTTCCATCTATCACATCTATGGTATGTTTAAAAGAGCAGCCGCAACTTCGTGCGCTGTACCAGATTACGAGATAAACTCGTGGTTGCACCTAACGAACTGTTCGCGCACGGTCCATGGTATGGTATATGCTACAAAACAGCGCACAGTCATCTGCGTCGAAATAGGAACAAACGCTCCCTTTCTATAGCATATAGATGTAGCAAGACACGTGAAGAAGTCCACGATTCAGCAAGGTTTTTACATTTTGGGACAGCAAATCATGAGGGCCAGGCCAGAACGGGAGTATTAGGGGGTGCAGCTAATACCTTCTCTCACCTCGCGCGCTTGCACAGAAAAGGAGGCAGTTGCCACAAGATCCCCGTGCGGAGATGGACTCGCCCCTGACAGCCGGCAATGTATGTTGTATGTGACAGTCTGAGATGTATGTGAACATTCCCTTTGCTTGTCATCGCCGTGGTGCCTCTGTGACCCCTTGAAGAGTATGTGATTCGCTGTTCAATTGAATTAATCATTGAGCGAGTATATGTTTGTGGGAATGTGAAAGCTATTTGAGTTGAGTTGAGGTGTCGATAGGAGTACAGCTGGGTTGGTATACTGTGCTAAACACAAACATTCGTATTCAGTTCAGTGCTTAAATATCTCATAACCCACACACGGCTATTCAGCATACCGTTTGCATTGCATATCTTCTCCATATGACACTCAAGGAATATTCACTAGGCGGGCAGCATAGCCGTATCAATCGCTAAAGTTCATTATGCCGTTGTGTTTGTACATATCTTTCTGCGTGTATCTCGCAGTACCACTTTGCCATCCTATGTATCATCTCCTCACTCAACTTCTTTTATCAATCCGTCCATTGTCACACCCCATCTTGACTGATGATGTGGGATGACCTGTCGCCTACGTCCGTATACGCACGTTCAATAAACCAACTATCAGAACTATCTGGTGCATGCGTACTGCACTGCTGACCTCTTCGATATGGAAAGGCTAGTGCCATTGCTATCTCGTAGGTAAGTCTCTTTATGATGATGCTCATTTAGTGTTGGCGAGCATGTGTAAATATGTCCACTTCGATATGGAAAGGCTAGTGCCATTGCTATCTCGTAGGCGAGTCTCTTTATGATGATGCTCATTTAGTGTTGGCGAGCATGTGTAAATATGTCCACTTCGATATGGAAAGGCTCGTGCCATTGCTATCTCGTAGGTGAGTGTCTTTATGATGATCACTTAGTGTTGGCGAGCATGTGTAAATATGTCTACGTATGCTCATCTACAACCCCCGATGCATATCACAAGGAGTCTATGTACATTAATACGCTTACAGGCTGACGCTGAGTCTATGGAAAGTGTGCGATGTTCCTTCGTTGAACAACATCTGTACACTCAATAACTTGCACAAATTCATATTGATCGCAGGTATGAAGTGAAGGCTGTTCATCCCGAAATCAATACGCGAGAAGTGGTGGTTGTGAAGATGCCGATCTCGGCAGAAACTGAGGTACGGTGTGGTGTTATTTGCAGATGATACAGCACTAATCCTGACCACTAGAGGAATCTTTATCCCGATGTGAATTACCGATCATCGAAGGACGAGCGTGTACACACGTATACACACGTATACACACTTACATACGATACATACACGCACACATACACACATATACACCTACATGCACATACACAGACGCATACACACATACAAACACATCTATATCTATATCTATATCTATAGACATTGGTATAGATATACAATAAAATATAGATATATAAAACACACATACACACTTCAACATATACACACAAACGCACACACACTCCCCCAAACAACGCACACACACACACACACACACACACATATATATATATATATATATACATACAGGATACAGATCTAAATATAGTTATATAGAAATGAGTGTATATGTGTATATGTCGTTTGTGTGTATGTATGTATGTATACATGGTATGTATGTATGTATGTATGTATGTATGTGTGAATGTTTGATGTATGTATTTGGGCATGTGAGTATGCATATATATATATATATATATATATATATGT
>NW_014040399.1:38539-50631 GCF_001186125.1 Sphaeroforma arctica JP610 | reverse complement strand
TTATTATCTTTATCTATATTATATATATATATATATATATATATATGTTGGTTCATTGTACGTTATAATAAAATACAGTCCATTCGCATATGAATCAGAAATCTAACTAGTTCACAACTGTACATCCAATATGTGTACGTACAGTGAAGCGAACGAAGCCTCCGAGCACGACGACCATGTCGCAGGAGAGCATGGACATGCCCACAGAGCATCCGACAATGCACAGGCGCACGACCACGCACACTCTCACGATCATGGTCACGCACATGAATCCCACGGGGATGACTCACATGGGCACTCGTACGGGGAAGGCGGGTGTGGGTGTGGCCATTCACACGGTATGGACGGGTCAGGCACTCTGTGGGACGACATAGTTCACGAAGTCACCGACATGTGTCCGTGGCTGATCATTGGCCTGGTTGTGGCTGTGTTGCTGCAGGTGCTGCCGATCATTCCTTCGGACCTGTCGGTGTATCTGGGGGGCCGAACTCGCGCCGGCAGCTTTGGGTTGTTAGATGCATTCTTTGCCAGTGTGAGGGGAGCTGTGGTAGGCTTGTGCGTACCGCTGTGCTCGTGCGGTGTGCTGCCCTTTGCGGTGCTGCTGGCTAAGCAAGGGTGCTCTCCCGCTGTTGTAACGGCGTTTGTGACGGCCAGTCAGTCGGCAGGGTAGGTGAATGGGTGTCTGTGAACCCACCTGAACATTAGATGATAGGCGCTGAGTTGTGCGCACGTGTTCTTGGCGGTTGTGTATGGTTTTATTGACACATTTGTGTGGTCCCGTTGTCGGCGAGGCATCGGTGACGGTGTTAGCCCGTGCAGTTGGTCGGTAGTGGCAGTAATGTGTACGAAGCAGTCGAGCCGACAGTGTCGTTAAGTAGAATGGCAGATGTCGTGCGGGTGGTGCTGCTGTATTTTATGTCCCGAAAGTTGGACTAAAGGTAGTCTCTTTGGCGCTGTGGCATTCTGTGTTCGTGATGGTTGTTATTGCTAACTCACGCATCCCTGCCTCGACCCAGACTGGCATACATGAGTTTCACTAGATATACACATATTTTTATTTATTTATTTTTAGCACAATATCTTCTTGGCCGTTATGTAAGGAGTACAGTGTAGAAATATCCTAGTATACATGAGTAATGTTTGTTAGAACATATTTTTCACTTGCCCGGTTAATCCGGGATATTTCAGTTTGACTTGCTGTAAGTGGCGTATTTCTGGCGAGAAAAACAGCGCCACACCTGACAATACCACCAAGCCAGCCCAATTTACTAGTCCTCCCAAACATTTTCATGTGAATAGCCGATACGCGTATGCTAATGTATTGTGCGCCATTGTCTATGCAGGTTGGACAGTGCCGTGGTCACGTATGGCGTGTTGGGCCCGACAGCAACGGCTGCTCGCTTGGTAGGGGCTCTGTGTCTTGCGATAGCCGGAGGTATCGCAGCAACCTCGTTCGCTGGGAAACCAGCCAAGCCCGCCTCAAAGGACACAGTAGCCCTTGCAGCCAAGAGCAAGGGTGCGTGTAAAGCTGGAGAGAAAGACGTACAAACTAAATCAGAAGCGGATGAAAAAGCCGTGCACGACCACGCAGACGGGGAGGGCCAGGGGCATGCACATGGAAAGGAAGCAAGCAAAGACACAGGCAGCAACTGGGTGGGCGATGACTCCGTTGACGAGTGCTGCGATTTTGATAGCGAGGCAGATACTGAGCCCAAGTCGCTCTTCTACCGTGTATTTATCAACCCTTTCAAGCTGTTGCTCTCGACCTTCGAAGAAATTGTGCCGTGGTTGGGTTTCGGGCTGGTGCTGAGTTGTGTGTGCACGCGATATGTGCGCGAGCCTGCGGCAGACGCTTACCTGGCCATCACTGAACACGTGGGCGAAAACTCGCCTGTAGTTCAGGAAGCGGTTGCTGTGCTAATGCGGGGGGCCGTGCTGGCTGCCACCATTCCCCTTCAACTCTGCGAGCACGCCACAGTGACGTTCACCCGCGCTCTCAAGCAGGCTGGCGCATCGAATGGCTTGGCCTTCGGGTTTCTGTCGCTCACGCCGAGTGTGAACGTAGCCACGCTGGGCGTGCTACTCAAAGGCTTCCCCGCCTCCACCGCGGAGACCTCTGGCATGCGCGTGGTGCGTGTGTGTGTGGCGCTCGTATCCACGGCTGTGCTGCTGAGTCTGGCTGTGGACCACTGGGACATTGAGGTCATGCCAGAGGCAGATGCAGCGGAAGAGCACCTGCCTGCGTGGCTCGTTGACGGGTTTTTAATGGCTGCGGGCGTGCTGTCAGTGGCGTCTGTGGTGCGACGAATGTTCTTCTAGTTTCACACTAGTACCGCACTGAGCGCTGTATGTGTGCGTGCGCGCGGATGTATCAGTACAACCGAAAGAGTGTGACACCTTAAATCGCACCACCAAGCCTTTTTGGCGACGATCAGTTACTTGGTATGACCTAATATGTAAAGGGTTTGTATAGTGTATAATTATATATAGTAGCACAATAAGGTGTGGGGTACTGTTTAGCCCTTCACCATGACCAAATATAGTATGTATGCTACCGGTCTCAGGAGAATAGATCACCGCATTCGAAATCTTTCGTGGCGGATGAATTGATTGTTGCCGTCTGATGCAGAGCTTGCCATCGCAACGCTGAGTATAGAGTGTATATTTTCGCAAATGTGTGTACTGGTAGATTTAGTACTCGCTTCAGCACATTTTAAATTGTGCGGTTGATCTTTTAGCACCTGGTTAATCGCAGGAGTTATTTACATCATACAACAGCGCTCTATAGGAAAGCGAACGAGATCTTTCAACTGAGTTAAGTTTTCTAATAGTATATAAATGTTCATGTCTATTTACATAAAGAGTACTGCATTGCGGACTTGCACCGTTGCTGTATCATACGGTATATTGTGAATGAATACACATAGGATTACACTTGCTTTGTAGGCAATAAAATAATAGTTTCTCAATTGACTCCATTAAATCAACATGCTCTGACTTGTTGCATACCTGTGAAATCCCGAGCCTAGACCTGACATACATCATTGTGTAATGTGGAGGGGTTAGATCAAAATGGTTTGCCCTTCGTTATTATGTAGCTCAATCGATGTATCCGCGGAAGTGACCCACAAAAGGTACAATTCATCATCCAGGCATAACCGTATAGTCCAACAACAAGGCATAACCGCCTATGGATATGGAATACGATAGGTGCGCGTGAAATTAAACATATGAACAAAATCGCATGTTTTGTACAAAATATTATCACTGTGAAGATGGATCGTGTTAATCCATTATGCACATCGATGACTTGATGTGCGGCGTCCAATTGTATATTATTCTGATCTAATTTTATTCGATTAAAAGTATCTACGCTGTATGGCACAGAGTAGTGGCTCATGTGGTTCACTTAAGTTGACTATCGTCCCCGAATTTAGTTGTGGATTCCGAATGACTTGGGTTTATTTTGTGCAGGAATTTCATACCTATAGCTCCCACAGCAGCACCGATTACAGCACTGGCAAGACAAATACCAATCCAAGCGCCCGTAGTAAGATCCTCATCAGTAGGGCAAGACGTCGATTCGGCAGTTTGCGCCAAAGTATCTGAATGAGGATAAGTGTTTTGAGCTTGCGGTACGTAATGCTCACTCGGTTCTATGATGTTCCAGGTTCCATCAGACACAGTGGAGACACACCCCATAAGCTCGGCAAAGGCAGACTAACACCGCTGACAGACACGCCTGAGGTATCGCCAGTGGTTAGTATATTAATCATCGCCTTCTTTTTTTCAGCTGTAACGGTTGCACGAGCAGTTGTGGGTAAAACATCAACTGGCAGCGAGATCAGAACGGCGTGTGATATTATGAAATTAAACTTCTCGTTTGTATCTTTCACTTCCAAGTTCAGTGATAACCCATTGGATTGCTCGGCCATTTCGGGGTCGATTTTGATTTCTAAACTCTGCAACATCATCCTTAGTGGCATTTCAAACAGGAATGACTCGCCCAAATCAGGTTCTGGATACGACTTTTTACCGTGGCGTAGTTCTTGGGTGCCTGTGAGCATAAAGTTTCAACGAATACCGCTTTCTTCGGCATAACCGATCTGCTCCAGACAGTCAGCTTCCAGATATCTCGCCTGCCTGTTGGAAGGATCACTGAACACAGCCTGATTCATACTTTCAGCACACCATCGGTAATTTCCATTATTGTGATGCCACTGGCCCCGTTCAATTACTGCCTTGATCCCACCCATATCAGCCACAAACTGCTGAGCTCGTTCTACCGGTGGTAACCGCTGGAAACCTGCAGGATTAGCATCCCACTAGCCGACGTAGTATTGGTATACTTCCCTGGAGTTGTGCTTGAGGTGTCCATAGTGTTGTCCCCGTAACACAACCTGATTCATACTTTCAGCACACCATCGGGAATTTCCATTATTGTGATGCCACTGGCCCCGTTCAATTACTGCCTCGATCCCACCCATATCTGCCACAAACTGCTGAGCTCGTTCTACCGGTGGTAACCGCTGGAAACCTGCAGGATTAGCATCCCACTAGCCGATGTAGTATTGGTATACTTCCCTGGAGTTGTGCTTGAGGTGTCCATAGTGTTGTCCCCGTGTGTTGAAGTACGAGTCCAAAGACTTGGGCATTTCAATAGTCTTGCTGATTTCCTCCATACCGAAACCAAGATTGAGTAGGCAAACAGATTGGTCATGAGTGAATTTGATGTAGTCGCGGGTCATAGTCAGATGTTCAACGACGTTTTCGTTCCCAAAATTTGGCCAGTGGTGCTGACCAATCATTGTTTGCACTAGATCACCGTACCTTTGGATTTTTTGCTGGATGCACGTGGTCCACTTCATCGGGTCTCTAGCTTTTGCTCCTCGGAGTGTCAAAAAATTATGTGCAGACATAACAGCATTCTCACCTGTATTGAGTAATCCCCAATCTTCAATCCATGAGTGCATCTCGGTGGGCGCCTCTGCACTTAGAGTGAGCATAAATTCAAAAGTAAGACCGGCAATGATATGTGTTTCTACGTCCTTTGTAATCTCGAGAGTGTCTGCGGCGTATGTGAGTTTTCATCCACCAGACCAAGTACTCCGCCGAAGTGATCCATGTGGGAATGTGTAAAAACCACAAAGCTAATGTCATATTCGCACCTGTGTTCGGTCCGACCTCTTTCAAGTAGAAGTCGAATGCTTCGTGGGCAGTTGCTTTGGTGCCAAGCGGATCAAATACGATAAGCCCGCCAGGTGCCTTGATGATGGTTATCACTGCCAAATCGAATCCCCGAATTTGGTATACCTTGTCAATAACTTTGTAGGCTCTCACTCGTGTCATCAACTGGGCCTGCCGCCACGTAGAAGGATTAACAGTCTTCGGGCACGGTTTGTCGTCGTGAACCATATCTAGAAACGTGTCAGCGTCTGACGCCATCTGTCCGCTCACTTCAACAACTCTGAGACTCGCCGGTGCCACTACAAACCCTCGATCTACATCTTCAAAGTCCGTAAAGTCCGAAAAATTGAGATTAGCTACCGAATCAGCGATCGCCTGTTTTGTGAAATCTGTCGCAGGCTTGTAGCTGTCGTCTAGCGCAGCCACTGTCTCGAATACTGGTGCAGCATAAAGTGTGTATGTGAACTTCATTGTCTTGTCTACGAGACTGGCTGTTGCTTTGTATTCGAGTGTTTATAGTTTATGGGGTGTATCTCCAAGATTGTGTCGCTTTTATACTGATATTGCGGCCTGTCACCTGTCTGAAGCAGTGAATGAAATTCTTCCAACTCCAAAATTCTCTGGCTCCAGACTCCGACGTCCTATGTGTGATATATCATAGTGACGAGATCACGAGAAGTAGGAACCAACTCAACCAAGTCTATCTAATCAATATCAGAACTTACCGCCTAAATCAGTAAATCTGTACTCACTATGCATACTCAGGCCGGGTTTTAACTATACTAGGTTTCACGTTATAGGCGAGCGACATAGCTTGTCAGCCAATAGTATGCTCGATTAAATATTAGAAAAATGATTTCGTGTCCCACTTTTGAAAACTTCCAGAGACAAAATTTGTCTCTTGTAATAGTTGATTTCGTTATAGTTTTACGTCCTAGTCGGAATCTTTACGTAAACTTCAAAAATTACCAAGAAAATTTAAAATACCGTCGATATCCCCATCAATCTAATTGGATACACGAAATCCCGCACAAAATGTTCGATTGGATGCAAGCATGTTTGCTACAAAGAAGCGGTTTAACGGTCGGGCGGTTACGATGCCTCTTTTGAATGCTGCTGTTAATAACAGTGTATATTTCTTGTATGCTTGTTAGTTATGTAATAGACCTACCTTAACGCAGCAACTTCCGTGTGATATACTTTACTTCAAGTACATCTATAAAAATATGTCAACTTCTGTTCCGCAGGGTACGTACGATACACAAGTGATCCACTAGGCACGATAATTGATTGTTCTAGAACAGAATGAATGCTTGTTAGTACTGTTAATATTGTAGTTATTATCATAGTGGTTGTAATATTATTCTCATTTTCGGAGTCTTCGTCACTACTTGATTCACTATCCTCCTCCTTATCAATACTACTTGTGTTAATGCTACTTTCCTCAATTGTACGCAAAATATTGCTAAGCACATCACTAGCACTGGATGTATCCTCATTGATGACATTAGCCAATCGATGTCTCAATGCTTCTCGGCGTGTGTAGAAGATGGGAAGTTCCTCGTCCATATTGTATCACAAAAGAACAGAGGTTGTATATATTAGAAGTAGTATTTATTAGACACTTTCTATGATATATTATAACATGCATTTGAATTTTTGAAAGCTACGCACTTAGAGTAGGTTTATAAATAGTCTGTACTTTGGCGGGAAACGTCGAGTTATACGTTAACTACTTTGGTGCAATTGAGTCTGAAATCTCGAAAGGACACCTGAGTCATTTCGAAAATTTTCAGCCTTAATTTACCCTATTATTGTTACTATTACGAAAATTTGCTATAACCGATTAGACTCGGCCTCAGAACTCCAAGAAGTTAAGAACCGAGAGGATCAGGAATGTTGCCTTTTTAGTTTTTTAGTTTTGTTTTTCAAAACAAAAAGAAGAGTGACAGCGAGATTGATGCTCCGAGCGGTGCCACTCAGCCTACGGCTGCCAGCCTGGGGCCCTGGAGTCAGTGGAATGGGTTAGTGACTCTGACACTCATAACTGATAACTCAGTGCCCCAGTGGGCCCTCTGGCGGCTGGCGGCCTCTAGGGCCTGGGCCCTGGGGCCCTGTGGGCTGTGGCCCCCTCCTCCCGCCTGTGGGCCCTGCGGCCTGCCCCTGGCCCTGGAACTCCGAAGAGCAGATTCCGATTATTCGGCTGCGCAGACGTTCTATTTTTTCAAAAGATATGCAACAAAAAATAAATATTGCAATTTGCATCTCACTTGGCTATGATTATACATACATAGTCATATATAATATTTAACTCGCTTGTAAATAAATAAGTCAACATTGCAGCAGAATCCGAAAGTTCGGTGAAAGAAAAATTTCAAAGTTTAATCGTCCACATCCAGCGCACGGTCAGTTGCCAGTTGCTACTGTGGCCAGTCGTGGCGTCGCCAGACCGAGTAGAGAGTACAAATTTTAGGCCGTTGTGAAAAGATTCCTTTCTCCTTACTTTCAGACGGAAATGATTGATAATGGAATCCATTAAATTAAAGTTTTACTTGAAAAACGAATTGCCTTATTTGAGCTGTTGAACCTTGATCCTCCGACTCTCGAGTCTAAACTTACTCTACTTTTGGATTCGGCCATTGTGGAAAGATTCCTTTCTCCTTACTCTCAGACGGAAATGATTGATAATGGAATTCATTAAATTAGGACGGTTTGACTAGAATTCGCGTTCTGAAAAAGAAGTATGTTTGACGGTTTCCCCGGCGAGGCCGGAATGAGTATGTACGATATGAAAGACTTTGGCGTTCAGGGGAAGATTGAGGTGTATGTGGCGATTGGTAGACAATATATTAAGTTTTACTTGAAAAATGAATTGCCTTATTTGAGCAGTTGACCATGATCCTCCGACTCTCGAGTCTAAACTTACTCTACTTTTGGATTCGGTTATATGGGCTTTGGCACGCAGTCAAACCCTTTACGTTCAGTTTAGATATCTCGTAAAAAGTGAGGTAACGGTCCTAGAATATCTCCGAACTAACAGTGTGTGCATGTCACTGCGAATGATTTTACCATTTTCACAAACACATCATTGGTTTCCGCTGATTTTATTCAATTTAAAAAAGTTGCAGTGCGGAAAAAGACAATTTTATCCCAGCTGGCGTGGTAATATCCATTCGTAATGCCAGTCTCTGTCGACCCCACAACAACTGGCCAGCGCTGTATTCACACAGTACAACTTGTGATCTACACGGGTCCCGCTTTCGCATAGATGGCGACAATACAAAAGAACCAGTATGTACTATCATCTCATAGCAGACATGGTCCAGGATTACTCCTCACCGCAACCCCCGGCCTCTAACAAGTATGCCAACCGCACGTAGCAGTCCGGTGTGGCGTGATATATGGCCTTGTCAGGCTGGTTAGCATCACCTTGCATCTCCTCACTCCCAGGGTGTGACAGCAGCGTATCCAGGGGTGACGAGAACAAGTCCGGTTTTCTGACGCGGGGGAGGTATTTACGAACAAGCACTCGGCCCGCTACCAGTAAGCGAAGGAGGTCTGAAAACGCTCTTGGGAGCATGACGAAGGAATAGTCACTGTACAAATCTGCCTCACATAACCAGGGAGCCTGCAACACACGCTCAGTGATCACTGTCAAGAACTTGCCCAGCCTCTCTGTGTTTATGCACTGTCGATGGTGTAACATGCAGGTTGACAGTGTTAGTAGAGTACAGATAGCATACGAATTCAAAACTGCACTTCTATCGTTTACTCGTTCTAGTGGCGTCGGCCTACAATTTAAACTGGTTCACATAAGAACATCCACGAGATATATGACTCGAATTCTATAATCAAACTAAATGCTTGATTTAAGCCTGCAACGGAGCCAGACACATTTATAAGTACATGCTTGGTCGTAGGCGTACATACATGTACGCAAATCGCGATGATGCGGGTGTTTTGCCTGGTGTAGCATATTTGTTCCACTCTTGAAGATACTCGGATTGTAGTCGCTCGATTTGAGGCTTTATGAGGAAGGACACATCAACAACCCACAGACGAACGATTCACAATCCGATACATAATCGACATACACATAGTTACATATAAACTATCATACCAAGCAAAATATCCATGTCTCACAGGATAGTTATGTGGAAATCGGTATCAATTCGAAGATAAGTTTCTGATAGATTAACTCCATCGCACACAAACACGATTCACCGTCCTATACACAACTGACATTCACACATATACATCTACACCAACATATCAAGCAAAATAACGACAATTTACGTGGGGTTCAGTGCTAATTGAAAGATAAAACTCTGATAGATCAACTCCACCACACACACACACCTGTTCTGGATTCGGGCTGACCCATGGGTCAATGACGCGCACGAGTGTGTCGTCAATCTTGAACGCGTCTGGCTTGGGTTTCTTTTTAAGTTTTGTGGAGTCCGCCACAGTGACAGACTGCGCTTCCACATCCCGCGCCCCATTCTGTGTATCTACAGACGTGTCCTGCTGCACCGTTGCTTGCGAACGGCTCATCTCTGGCGGTGGTTGCTGCTGGGGTTGGTGCTCGTTCTCTTGCTCTGATTTCCGGGTCTGATGTGACTTTGCGCCTTTCTTGCCGTTGGATGAGTGCCGTGTCCGTTGCCTCCTACTCCTCCTGGTCTTGCTGCCATTCCTGTCAAACTCGACCACATCATCGATTGCCGGTACCACACACTTCTGCACGCTACTCTCATCCAGTTGTTCCGTATCGCTCCGTACGTCTGTATTCGCATCTGTACCCTCTGTAACTTTATCGATATCATCATTCTTCGCACGTTCAAGTGTTTCCACACCCCTGTCACCCTCCTCATCCTGATCGGCCGATTCCGATGGTTCAACATATATCACCGGGGAGGCGGCCCAAATCCCAGCGTGGTGTGGGTGTACATACATGGGCTCGGTTATACCCACCCTCAACAACGCACCACGCATTACCAGATTACGCAGGTACAGATCCACACTATCTCCCATATCCTTATCCCACACCCCGTCTGTGCTGCTCGCCAGACCCACTTCCTCGATCCATGTGCGCACACACACGTGAGACACTCCCATAGGGGCTTTGGCACACTCGGCAAGCATCGCGTGCTCAGCACAGGACTCGTCGCACTCGCCGTCTGCAAGGAGGCACATACGTACACACATGGTTGTATTGAGATATAGCTTGGGCACAGATGCACATGCACATACACACTCATGTATTTCATGACTTGAACATAGATGCACGTGCACATACACACTCATGTATGTCATGACTTGGTCACAGATGCACGTGCACATACACACTCATGTATTGTCATGACTTGGGCACAGATGCACGTGCACATACACACTCATGTATGTCATGACTTGGGCACAGATACACGTGCACATACACACTCATGTATGTCATGACTTGGGCACAGATGCACGTGCACATACACACTCATGTATGTAATGAGAGGTATGAAGGGCGAATTCATTTGGGACGGTGTGGATAGTGGATATACAGATATGTGTAGCGATAGGTTCTTCCCACAGTTGAGTCCACCGCCACATTTCTTGGGCATGCACTAGGCACAGGCGTCATCTCAATAGATATTGGACAGAACGCACCGGTGGATGGGATGTATACAAAAAAAGTATATCGAGAAAACTTGGTCACACAACGAGCATTCTTGTGGTAGATGGTAAGGACATTTGGCCGTGTGTCATACCGCAGGGTAGTGTAGCGTTTGTCATGCGGTCTGGTACATACTTACCTCAGTGTACAACATACCATAAACACAATCACACATACCCAAGAGAGTATGTGCGAAAGACGCAGAAGGCGAACGCTTCGTGATAGTGGGGCTGTGCCTGTAGTCGCAGAAGTCCGCACGCGTGTGCGTGCTCACGCGTGGTGGTGGTGTGTGTGTGGAAGGGGAGGGGGTAGAAGCGATGCAGGGTATAACACGTTTAAACACATGTACTAACACGCCAATACAAGTGCGGGACAGGTGCAGCTTGTACTGGTAGTAGAGCACATCGGCTCAGAGCACACACTGGACTGTGAACTCCGAAGGCCGCGTGGTCAAAAGGACCGAACAAATAGACCAGGTCGGATCTCAATGGGCTCGGAACACAGCACGTCACAGTGGTATGGGAGTAGTCATGCATTGCACATTTGCTGGAGAAACATGGATACAACATACACGAACAAGCCCTTAAGCGCACAATATATCATCCGCAGAAATGAACATAGACGCACGCTCGCGGTTGGCATACCTGCATGCCCGCACATGCGCGCTCCGTTGCCAATCCCGTTCGCACTCGTCCAGGTCTGAGTCAAAAGTCAGTACACAGTTGATGGTTTAGTCAATTAAGAGACTGGCAATGACATCTATGCTGATTGACATGGCCGGATGTAAGTTCGATATTCTCAACCACTATCAATGGCTTCTATTTCAGTCAATACTACAGCATTAGCGTCGAAAGTCTCCGTAAAAGGTCAAATGAAGTAAGCAATCAACCATACCTGGGTTAGATACGGCATGATCTCTAACGCTCTCTGGGCCACCTGCGTGGGTGTCTCGGTGAGGTCTGGCTCAACGTATTGCATGCTGCAACGGATTGGCATGATCTCACTCATCGTCCTGCGATGGCCCTCCACAGTACCATCGAAATCACCAGCACAGTGGGTATCTGTATGTATGTATGTATTTATGTATGTATGTATGTATGTATGCATGTATATATATATATATATATATATGTATATATACATACATACATATATATATATATACTATTATATATATATATATATATATATANATATAATATAATATAATATAATATATATATATATATATATATATATATAT
>NW_014040399.1:36895-38519 GCF_001186125.1 Sphaeroforma arctica JP610 | reverse complement strand
GATACGCCCGAGGTCTGGTATACGTCTGTACAGTGGCCCCCCTTACTCGAGCATATTCAGCGGCGCTCACAGGCGATACTACAAAGTTACTAATTGCTTAGACTCAGATCGATCTGAGTACTATCTCCTCAATTAGTCACAAACGGTTACCATGTGCACGCACGGCAAACATTCAACGAGAACAGACTCACACACACACACGCACAGACACAGACACAGACAGAGAGAACACACAGAGATACAGATACAGATACAGATACAGACACAGACACAGACACAGACACAGACAGACACAGACAGAAACAACTCACACAGGTACAGACACAGATACAGATACAGACACAGATACAGACACAGACACAGACACAGACACAGACACAGACACAGACACAGACACAGACAGTCACAAAACACACACCACACACACAGCAATATATATAGGCACAGCAATATATAGACACAGCTCCAGACACCCAAACACTGCGACGAGGTAGATAAGTCTGGAGAGATGAACATCCACTTATACATGTGCAGCTAGACTCACCTCCATCGTTCACCATTTTTGTACACTCCGTGATATTTATCGTCGCCCGGCCGGCCATGACATCCTCGGCAAAGGAGAACACCGCCGCAGTGAAGCCGCTGTGTTTGCCGCCCATGCGTGTGTTGGATGTGTTGAGTGACAGGCTACCAACATCATCGAAGGACTGGGCTGTGAGTCGTATGAGATGAAAAAAGTTGGGCCGAAATTCGGGTGTGATCATGCGGCGCAGTGTGATCACCAGGCTGTTGTGGTCGGAGATGACCGAATGCTGGCGCATGCCTGTGTGCATGACTTTGAACTGGTCTCGCACCACCTGTGTGGGGATGATGGAAGGTGTATAGATTGAGGCACAGAGTGATTTTATATTGAGTTAACGGGTGTGTAGAATAGATCGAGCTAAAGGGTGTGTATAGATCGATCTAAAGGGTGTGTATAGATCGAGCTAAAGGGTGTATAGATTGAGTTAAGGGGAGTGTAAAGATTGAGTTAAGGGGAGTGTATAGTTTGAGTTCAGGGGAGTGTATAGATTGAGTTCAGGGGAGTACATGTATAGACCTGTTGTGGGTGGGTTGGTGGTATGTGGTATTCAAGTTGTGTGCATGTCAAGGAGTGTACATCGATTATGTCGAATACACTGGTGAATATTCCCAATGATAGGCTCCCATAATATGCATATAGATAATAATGAAGCAGGTGGTGCAGACGCAGGGTAGGTAGTAGCGGAGAGCAACTATCATATTGCAGCTATTGGGTTGTGCTTGCAATCATGTTTCTCTATTGCTAATGGTAAAAAGCGTATGGCTGATTGAATGAACTATGTGTATCAGGCGAATCCGCATCATATTGACGTATTGGCGTGTATATGCCACCCAGTTTAGAGACGTGAATTGTATGTATGGATATATACGTGAGTATAGGTATGC
Organism: Sphaeroforma arctica JP610; assembly: GCF_001186125.1. Classification (NCBI taxonomy): domain Eukaryota; class Ichthyosporea; order Ichthyophonida; genus Sphaeroforma; species Sphaeroforma arctica. The sequence continues at coordinate 37,052 of NW_014040399.1, read as the reverse complement.
ATATATCTGATTAAGTCTTCTATATGTAAAAGACATACATTTCAAAACAAACCGCTCATGGGAGATATCGGAATCAAAGTACGTAAAACCAAACCAGACACACGTGTACGCAATTGTGCATCCTCTCTCTCACACACACACACTCATATATATATAT
>NW_014040399.1:33870-35945 GCF_001186125.1 Sphaeroforma arctica JP610 | reverse complement strand
ATATAGCCCACACAATCCATGTCCGTAGCCTATCATACCGAGAACATGTCCATGCAGTGCTGCATCCAATAGGCCGGCAAGTTACACAGCGGCGCATCGTCAGCAGTCTTGCCCTCCTGAGCCAGTTTAGTCCACTGATACAGCTGTGACGTCAATAAGAGGCCCATAGTCGCCACGTCGGAGTGTATGCGTATCTGTGGCTGTTGGGGATAGAGTTGGGGATAGAGTTGGTGTTATTCTGCATGAATGTCCTTACTACAGTGAAAGCGTCGCACCTATGCGGAGAAGACTATCAGACGAGCGCACTTAAACATCTGGCTCAATATATAGGAGCACATCCGGCGCGTGCTCAACTCAACTCCGGATTTCTCGAGCAGAAACATACCGCACTGTCGTCAGGAGGAACCAATACACCCATGTAGCGTGTGCGCGTGTGAAACACTTCTCGATAGACCGCCTCGAGTTTGCACATCCACTCATTGCTGTTGCGGCCAAAGTGCAGCACAATACTCGGCGTCACACACTCAGCCGCCCACCTGCCCCGCGGCACAGTGTGTGCAGTTGGCCTTGTGCCAGACTGTGTATCGGTGGGTGCGTTGTCTGTGGGTAAGGTAATCAGTTGTAGGTCGGTGTCGGTGTCTGCATGCACGTCCATCGCAGTGCTGGGGCTGGGGCTGTCCTCTTGTTTAGAGCCTGAGAGTTCAGCAGGCGCTACTACCACTGCTGTATGGGATGTATCGGTTAGGAGTAACTGGGTGGAGTAACGGTCCGTCGGTAGTGGGGCAACGCCCTTAAAGGTGCTGTACGCAACATCGCGAATGGATTTGACCATCCGGCACATAATAGACCCGTCCCTGGCAATAAAGCGAGCCATGGGTTAATTTAGACATAGTCCGAAGGAAAGTAGCACGGATCCATCAGCAGGAAACAGGATAGAACCAAACACAAGCAGATGTGAGGAGTGGCTAACGAGGGGATGCGATTGAGAGGCGTGAGGTTGTATCAGAGTACGGGCGTGTACAAAAGTAATGTAGACTCGAAAAAGTAGAGAAGAAATGTGCATCTGGCAGCGAAGGGAGCAGCGTGTACCATGAAATAGCACCGGGGCTCGACTATCCGCACTTGCTTTCTATCAATAAAATGATACTTCGGGGCGTATTTAAATGGAAAACGTACACGACTTGTACGATACCAAACACTACGCAATACATCTGTATAGTTTGCGCAGTTAGATCAAAATCTTCATGATCCAAACACACAATGTTGCCTCACATCACGGACACTACTTACGCAGCAAAACTTATAATATATATCGAAACGCAGCACTGCACTTGTTACGCAGAAGTTGAAGTGTATATATCCACACACATCCACGTGCATACATCGGCTACCGTACCCAGCTCACAGGCACACACATGTGGCAAACTCTCACAGGGCATGTGAACACATCCCTACATGCGTGTGGTCTGTACCACATGCGTGTGATATCCATTCCTACGCTATTGGGATGCACTCCACCTACCTAGCATACACACGCCCACATACTGCTAATCTCTAACCCTACATACTTATGATATATAGCTCGCTGGCAGTCCGTATGCCACTCGGGGTGCCGTTTGGCTTCCATCTTCATGCACATCAGCACCAGTTTCTGCAAGTGCCTTACCTCCTCTATGTTATCCAGGAACACGGCCTGTTTCTGCAACCGTCCAGCGTCGTTTTCATACGGAAAGTAGAAGCCGGCCAAGAGAAACGCTGATTTCAGCGTCTTATAGTAGGCAGCGCTCCCCATCCGCAAGCCTCCGTACCGACGCACTGTGTTGCATATCACAATGAACTCGTTCTCGGCCCAGGTGAACACCTGTACACAACAGACCATGTCGATTGATGAGAAAGTTTCGTTTGTAGGTACAGTTATGCGCATACGGCGCTATTCATGATGATCGTATCACAGACGGGCTTTAAAAGGCACAGCGAGAAGACTCTGGTCGGTTCTAAAAATAGAACCCTCCTGGTTCGACCAATATTCCGCAAGTGTATCGTTGATACGCACAGATACAGCAATATGAATATGA
>NW_014040399.1:31020-32692 GCF_001186125.1 Sphaeroforma arctica JP610 | reverse complement strand
CACACACACACACACACACACAACATATATATATATATATATATATATATATACGGATGAACATATACTGTGTATATGCATAGATAAAGAGATTAAAAACACCTCCTTCAGGATCTATGAAAACCTTTCCAGTTAGTACCAACCAACAGACAGACCCTTAGAAACACGAACCAGCACAATACACAGAGATCCAAGATCACACAGACACGGGGACATAGGAATCAAAGGTGTACATACATGCCTGACCGCTGCACGCACTCCAGGGGAGTCCACCGCTCACTATCCCGCAGATCAGCTAAGCATCAACCACTGGTATTCCAAGCCACCACAGCATACACAATCCCCCCCCCCCCTTCGTATCTACCACGCTTGAGGAGATGAACAACAAAACAAACACAAACACAAACACCAACATCAACACAAACAATCAACCCAAACCCAAACCCAACTCTAAACTCAAACATAAAACGCAAACAGAAACGCAAACAAATAAACATACCCGGTCGTCGATTTTGAACTGTGTGCGCAACCCAAAGTTGTCCATCACCCAGTGCTTGGATGACATCAGCCGAGCATCCACCACTGTGGGGTCTATGAACTCGTCTGGCAGTCGCGTATGAAGCGCGTGGGGGCTGTTGTTGTTCTTCCTGCGGTTGCTGAACCTGTAGTGCAAGTCATGTGGTAGATGGGATGCGGCATTGGTTCGAAAGCCACAGAACGTGGGTGGTAGGTGGGTGAGGTGGTTGTGAAGGTCATTGCTGCGGCTGCAGTGAAGGTGCCGTATCATTGGTGCATACGTATCATTGATGCATACGTATCATCGACGCATACGGTGTTGGTACCTTCGTGGAGCAGAAGTCCTATGAGGAATGCGGTAATACGATGATATTGTGACGCCATAGCCATAGGTGGACGCTCGCTAAACTAAATAAGGGCAGCAATCAAAGAAAGCATTGGTACCTAAACCTTTGTGTGCACGTATACTCCTGCATGCACGTACCCCTCTAAATGCACGCACACTTCTAGCGTTTGCCTATACACATATTCCCAAGCCTATACCAAAGCCCCACACAATCTGCGCGTCAGCACGCTCTCACCTAGACCGCAGCCACGGCGGCACCGTACTGCGTTCCTTGGCCTTGTGCTGCTTGCGTTTCTTGTACGTCTTCTCCACAGCCGCCGAGCGCATCGTCTCCGGTAGGGCCGTCAACGCCGAATCCTTGGGCAGCACTCCACGCTCAATGTACGAGAACAGCACACGCAGCAGATGTTGGTTGACCACCCACTCACTGATAAGGGTGCACCAAGCATACCCCAGATGGTACTGTGGGCCAGCCCATCCCGTCCGGCGTTTCTTGAACCGCAGCACCTCCGAGCGCAAGGTGTTGAGCTTCCCGGCGTTCACTGAGGTCTTGCCCTTCCAGGGATTTATTCTGAATGGTAGGTAGGAATACGTACGCGATGTGGGCACGTGAAAGACGCGTGAGTAATCAGGTGAAACGGACACGACTTTAAATAACATGAACATGAACACGAACAAGAACATAATATATATGAATATATATATATATATTTATATATAGATGTGTATATAGTTTTATTTGTATAAATATATGTACATATATATATAGATATATATATATATATGTATATAGATTTATATGTACATGTA
>NW_014040399.1:24170-28941 GCF_001186125.1 Sphaeroforma arctica JP610 | reverse complement strand
ATATATATGTATGTATATATGTATATATATATGTGTATGTAATTATACGAATACATCAATAAATAAACATATATAAATATATTGCACATACCGGGAGGAAGTTGAGCAGGCCGTAGCATTTTAGTACCAGTTTGGAAGCCAGAAAATACCGGTCTGGACTCTAATGGTTGCGTTGGTGCTTCGGTAGTCTGCAGCAGTCGCATAGTCTTCAGGGTGTCCAGCACATCTAAGAGACGTTTCATTACCTCGCGATTGGTGCTGAGGTTGGGTGCAATTAGCTCACGCATAGCCTGGGTGGCACAGAAAGTAAGAGAGAGCGGCCGTAGAGCGAATGAGTGGGGATGTATGGTGTTGTATACTTTGGGTACGAAATGGTAGGAGAGTGCGTGTGAAGTGTACGAGTGATGGATGCAGCTCAATGTATGCATGTATGGCCTTAAAGAGTCACGCATGTTTATATGATAAGGTACCCAGTAAAAGCGTGGACACAGCAAGGGGCGCTCTATAGAACAACCAGTGTCTTGTTGCAAATGACCATACTGACTCAGAATCTGTACGAGTAGCAGTGTATGCATTCCATTGTATGAACAAGGCACACAAACACAGCTCAGACACACGCGCACACACACCTACACAAGCAGGATATGCAAACAAACACCCACTCACAACCATCACAGGAGAATGAATACCTGCAGACCACACACCTACAGAAACAGGATACGCAATCAAATATGCACTCACAACCATCACAGGCGAATGAATACATGTACACATTGGCTTTCAGGTACAAAATTGAAGGCGTTCTCTAGTACCTGTTTTGACATACGATAAGTACGCATACACATACATAATGGGTATAAGCGTGTGTATCTTTGTAAAATTAAAACTGTAGCCCCTTTGAAGCGCACATAAATATACACTACTGTTATATATAATACATAGACACATGCGTGCTATTCACCACACCAACACACCGGGGGGCAGCGCTTGATGGGTGTCAGGCGTTGGTACTTATCGTCCAGCATCTCCTTGAGATCAGGGACTTCTCTCCACACGCCCACGACCTCACAGAACAGATGGATGGGCATGTTATCCACCAATTGCCGTAGGTGTAGATCACACTTGTAGTTGCTCGACCCAATCGCTGTGTCTGAGTGGGGTGCTGCTGGCTGTGTATAGTACATATCAGAGCGCATTCAGCATGGTTGCACAAGATTAGGTATGTATATCCGTGCTTGCCTACATACACACACACCATCATACAAGTATATAGACCCTGCTACAGACGCGCATGATAATTAAGAAAAAGGGCCGTGCTAGGCGAGTCGCGAACTCTGAACCCCTTTGAATACAGAAGCTTCGCTCGTGCTTGCACCATTGCAGTATAGCTCATATTAATACCCAACCAGAACCACACACCACCAATCATTAATGATTCAACAGGAATACGAGTGGCAAAATGAAGTACATTACTAATCGACCAGAGCCAGGTGTTTGGCATCTATACGCCAGTCCAAGGGGGGGAACCAAACATGCAAACAATTGTGCAGAGGATGTTTGCACCTATTCCGGCCACTGAAAGTCATGGGATGATGCTGCGAGATTCGGCGTACACGCAGATGCATTTGTAGGCGCAAGTGAACATTTATAATGTATGGCCGAAAAAATGGTTCCTTCAAGAACACTCTATACCACAAGCAACCACTTACACGGATCTCTACGCATATTATCAATCGAAAATACAGATCGGATAGTTCTCTCCACTACCATGAGAATGCACACATATATACATATACGTACTACATAAACGCAGTTCAATTTGAACCATGACACACACCGTGCATACTTGCACATACACCGTGTATACTTGCAGACACACACATACAAACTTATATTCACACATACTAAATTTGACACACACATACATGCATACATACATACATCCATGTACAATTGATCTCTCCCACATATACATACATCCATTCATGTACACGTCAATCCACACACACTTACCACATCAACTTTCACATCATGTGCTGCTCTTAGCCACATGTACTCCTCGGGCCATCCGCTGTATGGGTCGTTGTACGGCTCAAATGTGGGCACTTTGCCTTCCACTGTAACTTTCGTGCGCTTACGATTGCGTGTTTTGAAGAATTTGTACTGCGAGTTGCGTGCCTGGGCTGTGATGGAGGCGTGGTCGTTGTTGCTCTGAGCTGCCTGTAGAGTTAGGGATTGATGGTTAATGTTTGGCTGTAGCTATCATTACCCTGTTTGTACCATGTTTGTACCCTAATATTTAATTTTATTTATATATATATATATATATCCCATGCATCACAGTAGGCGAGTTCATACACTGCATTAGCATCCACTCTACACCATCTCGCCCAGGCAACACCATAGGACACCCGACATACATATGGCATGTCTGTGGTGAATCTTCACAATCCCCCGTGAGTATACTGTGACCTGTCACACAGTCGCTATCGAGGCATCTAACCGTTTCCACACACATAAACAGACCTCGTCCGTTGGTATGCATGTGCAGCAAAACATATGCACACACGCACATATGTGATATGTACATAGCAGGTCTCGCCCGCTAAATGCAACATACACCCACACACCGCTAGCCGTGCTGGCTCGACATTAACACTGTTTGTGCGTGTTGGCCTGCAATTCTTCGCAAGTGCCAGATGGTCTATCCAACGCCCCAACCCCACACCAATTCGTCCGTGCACATTCTCTTACACAGCACACTCTCAAGCAAGCCTCAACACACACCTCTACACACGCACACACACACACAACTATACACAAGGCGAGCCCCTACAATCCTTACCAGCTCCAGCTCTATTTGTTTCTGCTTGCGCTCCTCTTCCTTGCGCTTGAGCTGTTCCGTGGCCAGCCTCTCGTTCCGTCGCTCAATCTCTCGGCGCATATGATCCGCCACCTCCTGGCCGTATACAAACTTCCACATGTACGCATGCAGCAGCAACGCACGGCCCATATGCGAGCCTACGTAACTGTGCATCCAGCTCTTAGACCGCCTATCCACTAACTCAGCCCCGTTCACACCCATGTGGAGGTCCCCGATTCTGGACCGAAAGTATTTTATTTTAGAATGTTTGTTTTTGGACGTGTGTATGTATCGGTGCAGGTGTATGAAGATTCGTATAAAGAGTTTGTACGTATATGGTATATATACGCGAATATTTGTGTGTATAGTCAGTTCTTAAACTGCCTAATCAACCGTTCAGTCCCGCTCACACCCTATATATATATATATATGTATGTATGTATGTGTGTATATATTTATATATATATGTATATTGGTATATATATATATATATATATATGTATGTATGTATGTGTGTATATTTATATATATTTTTGTAAGTTGGTATATATATATATATATATGTATAAACATGAAACCTTCAAACAATCTGTATCGAATTTTGAACCTCCATAGCTTGTACATAATCGCCATGAATATAGTAGTTATGCGCAACAACAAACGTATGGTCTATTTTAGGCGTGAAATAGACTATCATCCCCCTGAAGATTAGACTCAATGAATCGCAAAATGCACTTTCGTGAACATATATATTTGTACGCATACATACGGAGTTTGTCTTAAATACTACCTACAATGTCTCAACGCACAACAGTAATACAAAAGCGTGTACCACCTCACTCAGGTTATATATGTATATATATATATATATATATGTAACACAAGGCTAGCATCTTCAATCGCATTCTCACCTAACCAAGGGGTAGTCTTGCTTGCGCGCAATCTGGTTGGCCGACAAAGCCGCCATGATCTTCTCGCCCGCTTGAATGCGCCCTACAAATTCCGCAATGAGTGCACGCACCTTGGGTGTGTCTACAGGCGTGCCTATCCTCCGCAGTATTACACACTTGCGTATACACGCAGTCTTTGCAGTGATGTGCTTGATGGCCACGCAGGTGAGCTGTGCACAATGCTGGGCGTGTGACATACTAACTAGACGTAGATAGTGGTATCGCTCGAGCTCGGGGAAGCGCTCGAGGATCACAGCGGCGTTGACGGCTTCTTCCGTCTGTGGGGAGTGTCAGATGCACTAGGCTGAATAAAGGTGTGTGTATACATAGACATGCGTAACTGCAGAAGCACAGATATTTGAGGCTATATGAAATCATGCGTTTGTGTAGATGTGTATACTGTCGGCCACTATAAAAGGGAGGCCAAGTGTGAGAGGAAGAGAGTTGTGGCAAGGGGTTAATGATGGTGGGAATAAGTATGTGTGTTGGACAAACATGCGGACAACGTTTACTAGGAGTGCCACACAGGTGGTGTGATGATGACAACAGATGACAACAGAAGACAACAGAAAAGAACACACCCAGCTAATATTCGATCTCTCCACGGCACAGATTTATGGATATGTGGATGAAGATATATATTGGTATTTCAAATGGAATAACGTCGTTAGAACGATATGACCAAAAAAGGCAATGCGTGGTAGTCGGCACGTACATACAGACAAACAAGGATACACTATATATAACAAAGAACTAATATACTATGATTTACGTATGAAACGAGAAAAATGTGTACACGTGGGTGAGTGTGTATAGATAGTACACGTTCCCATACTACAACGTGAATAGATACATTTCAAGATATATATATCTATATATATATATATATATATATATATATATATATATATATATATATATATATATATATATATATATATATATATAATATATAGTA
>NW_014040399.1:19736-24150 GCF_001186125.1 Sphaeroforma arctica JP610 | reverse complement strand
TATATATATATATATATATATATATATATATATATTATATATATATATATATATATATATATATAATAATTAATAGTATGTAGTATATATATATATGTGTGTGTGTATACATACATACATACTACATACATACATACATACTTGCATGCGTACATACGTACAAACATACACACATACATACATACGTACATACATGCATGCATATATAGATACATACATATATATACACGCATATATATATATATATATATATATATATATTAAATTACATGTAGGGATATGCATGCATACTTTTATACTATCAGATAATTATGACTTTGCACCTACAATATTGTACCAACCATTCATGCGTAAAATTGCCTATGCTATAACCCAAACGCGCAGCGACAGGTAGTATCGCCTCTTACATACCCCCACACAATTAGCACGCGATATGCTCACCCCAAAAAAAAGGGGGCATACCTGCTCCCTCTCACACACATACGTATTTTCGTGCAATAACGCTAAACAACTACAGTGTACAAAGACCCAAACGCACAGGCACAGGCACTTCCCGTCACATCTCCATTGACGCATTCATATACGCACACCACTCGAACAACAACGCGGCCGTACCTTCAGTCTCTCGGTGATGAAGTCCAGACAGTCGCCCTGTAGCCCGCCTATGTTGATATCCAGGCGCATCTTAACAAACTTCCGGGCCATCGGCAGCGTGTTCAGCATGATGTGGTCGCGTGCATGGTGTTCACCGGCCACGGCCAGAGTTCCGGTGTGCACGTCGTCATTCTTGATGAAGCAGCGCGTACACACACAAAAGTCCTTGCATTGGGCACAGGTGAACTTGTCGTCTATCTCCACGATGTCTGCGTTGCACGCTTTGCATTGGTTGGGGCTGGTGGTTAGTGTAGACCCCACAGCCAGCCAGGCGGTGTTCTCGGAGTAGGTCAACCGCTGCACCATGCGCCGCTCGATGTTCTTGAGGTTCTGGCCCTCGTTGGCGAATCTATTTATAGAAGCGTTGGCATGGAGGGTGTGTTGGGGGACTGAGTGAAACGGAGTGTGCACACGGCACGTACTCTAGCAATGATACCCCATGCAACGTGTTTGGACAACTTTGTATGCACCAAGCACACCTGGGTTGACATGTACCCGCAATGACTGGTATTTTAAAGGAAGCGTCCGCAGAAAGCACTACTGTATTACGACAATGAACACAGAAAAATTGTATGCGCGCACATGTACATACTATCCTTTCAACTAACTACAGCACAAACTCGCCACCCGGCACATCTCCACGACACACACCCTACTATGACCACTCCACAACAACCAACATGCAGTTCCTATCCTCGCTGCCCCAAAGCCTCGCCTACCTCGGAGAAATCAGCACATTCTGCAGATTCTGGGCAAACTTTGCACCCACCCCATAGTTCTGTATCAGCACCGACTTCAAGCGCTCTACCCATTTGAAGGACATCCCGGTTCGCATCGAGATCTGCGATTGCGGGAGGCCTGCGGGGCCGGCTTCGTCAATCCATTGGTAGATGAGGCGTAGACTGGACATGTCGTCACGCAGCTCGCTTGAGCCAAGACCCTGCATAAAGTGAACGCCCCATGAGTATATATACGCGTATGTGTACATGATATGATCTATGATAGTCTGTGTAAAATGGTCATGCAGATGCATGTACATACGTGTTTGTGTGTTTGTGTGTGAATATTGGTACAAGCCTGGCCATAGTAGCCGTGTGTTGTCGCGCAATTCCCGGATCCGACGGATCGATTGATTTTAATAGGTACGATAAACTAGTAGCAAAACTTATACAGGTATTCGTGCATGTAGGTAATACAACATAACAATGCAGACAGTTATATGTGCTTGTATGAGCACACCACACCCTCCTATTGAAAAGTGCACAAATATACATATACACTAAAATGCCCTCGCGTATACAGTCATATATAGACATATATATAAACTCGCGTATTCAGATATACAAAAAAAATTCTCGTACACACAAATATATATATATAACTATCCTCATGGATACAGACACATTATTCATCTATATATATATATATATGTACAGGCATATACAAATGTATCTATATTTATCCTCATAGAGACAGTGTTTTTATACATATCCTCATATATACAGTGTTTTCATACATATCCATATATCCTCATATATACAGTACACTTGTACATCTTCTCACACATATTGATGTATTTATATAAATCCTCATATATACAGTAACAGATGTATCTATATATATCCTCATATATACAGTTTTCTTATACATCTCCTCACACATATTGATATATTTATATAAATCATATATGCAGTAATATACAGATTGATCTATATATCTTCATATATAAAGTAAACTTATACAGATCCTCACCCCAGAGGCGCCGAATTCCCTAGCCCTGTCGCCCTCCCCTCCCATATCCTCGCCCTTGTACGGACTTAGTAGCTTAACCCACTTCTGCTGTCTGTTCTGATCGTCCACAAGCATAAAGATCTTGAAATGGCCCAAACTTTCTAACCGCGCAACAAACTTTTGGAACGCTCGCTGAATGTGCCGCCTATTTTCCACGGTATCCTTGGCAGCAGGCTCTACGGCCCATTTGGTCCTCACCGCCTGGATGGTGGGTTTGTTCGTACATGAGTAAGAGATTCATTTTAGGATAATTTGATATTATAGATAGAATATGCCAATATATGTGGATATGACTTCAGGGAGTACTAGACAGTCAATGGCATCCTTGACAGCAGACTCTACGGGCCATTTGGCTCTCACCGCCTGGATGGTGTGCGTGTTCGTATATAAGTGAGGGTTTTATATTTGGATAATTTGATATCATAAATAGAATATGCCATTATGTGAGGAATTTGATCCTCACCTCCTGAATGGTGCAATTTTTCGTATAAGAGCAAGGTGTACATGTTAGGATAATTTGTTATCATAAATAGAATATGCCAACGATGAGGATTTGATTACAGTGAGAGTTAGACAGTCAAGGGCATCCTTAGCAGCAGGCTCTACGGCCCATTTGGCTCTCGCCGCCTGAATGGTGCGTCTGATGGTACATGGGAAAGGGTTCGATATTTCGAGAAATAGAATTTACGTTAATAAAAACAAGTCTATATATGGATGGATAAGATCAGGGTGAGGATTAAAAATCGACACCATCCCTGGGCAATTCTTCGGCCTGTTTAGTTCTCACCGCCCGTTTGGCAAATTTGACCATACATGGAGTACAGTAACACATTTAACAAAAACGTATGTGTGTTTAGCGTCGTGAACAACCGTCCTATATTAATACGTGCGCGGCATTGAGGCCATCCCATGAGAGGTGCTTTCGCTGACACGGGTGCCCATCTTTCCCAACGCCTTAGTGTCTGTGTACACCTACCTACACATGTCTATCCGTATACCTGTGCGTGCACGTGCATACAGATCTGTGCACACCCAAGCATCCTACCTGTGTGCGCTTCGCATTGTATATAATCGCGCGCCCAAAGTCGGACCGCAAAGTCGAGGCCTCGACACAGGCCGTGATATCGCCCTCTTGCGCGCCAATTTCGCTGCGGTCTTCCATGCACTTGCTCATGAGTTTCATGTGCCATTCATCGTCCTGTAGACCCACAGAGTATGATGGTAGGTATAGCTGTCGTTGCTTGGCTACCTACGAAGCATTTGGCGAGCAGATGATAGGAGGAATGGCAGGTATGTTAGCTAAGGCACGGTGCGTGTGTGTGTGTATGTATGTGTACATTCCCACACATGACCCTGTATGTAAAGAGAAGGAAGAAGTACGATCACACCGATGGGTAGGCTAGCACATTTACTTGCACAGGTAGACTGTTTCAACGTACTCTGGCTTCGTGCAGATTGAAGGGACGTGGGGGTGGTAAAGTGAATGACATGGGCATGCACGATATATGTACATATACACCCGTCCCCGTATATAGAAGAAAAATAAATATAGGAGTAAATATGTAAACGTGAAGTAATTTGTGAACGTGCAGGCTTGCAGAATACGTGCAAGTGCCGCTCTTTAACACCTCGTGGATATATGGTACTGGGTATGAGAATCGATAGCGTGTATTTGCAAAGTGTATGTATAGATACTCTCATACGAATGTTTATAAATAGATATGGGCACTGAAAGTGAGATCTGGTCGACATGTGGACTCACAAAATATTCGAGTAAATCAAGCTGCCTGTTTCACTAAATGAAATATATAATTGACTTCAGTTCTTGATCTCGTGCCAGCGAAGGCACTTGTGTTGATCAGCGTGCCAGACAGTATGCACAGTAATCCGGCAACTCCCGCATGTCGCATAGTGAACAACTCGCCCAACACAGAACATCCCCAGTCACAATGTCATCTAATATTAAAAA
>NW_014040399.1:16448-18976 GCF_001186125.1 Sphaeroforma arctica JP610 | reverse complement strand
CAGACGTGTAGCCATATCCGTATTTATATTTGCGCCTCCATGCGTGGAAATGGCCAATAGTACACCATTACGTACCCTAGTCGCATATAAGTGGGTGCGAATATGATGTACACGAACATACAACGAATAACTTGCCGAACGAATGATCTGTGAAAACATAAATATTCACAGACACATATGGTCTTCGAAAGGCGTTCGACCAACGGATACAGCGTAATATGAAAACTATGCTGTCATCGATAGGCGAGCATCGCGCACAGGGCTCACGTCTATCTCGGACACACACGAAAGCATACAGAAGATACACAGCTGTTGCCTACGTGAGAGTTACAGCTATGTGCAACTATAGTCACGTGTGAATCTATCATGCTAGGTTACAAGTTGTCACGTGAGGTTGATAGGAATGGGAATACTACAGATGGTAAGGTTTGACAGAGCCCACTGCAAAATCAGTGGAAAGCCGTAGATGAAGCAGGAAATGACACTACGAAAACTCATATGCTTCTGTTAACGAGAGCATGTAGTGGCAACTAGCTTTGTCAGCACAGTCAAAGAGAAAAACAAAGACAGATTGTGCATGATGACAGACGCAAGACCCATCAATATGCGCTCATATCCCTCTGCTTGGCTTTCCAGCTACGCTGCTGTGTGTCCCTGAAGTACACTATTTCACTAATATGATCTCAAGATGGCCATGAGATTGATCTTAGCTTAGACAAGTATACGTGTACGTGTAGAACCAAAGAATGCTAATACGCACAATTGTACGTATCCGTACAAAGCTCGTACAAACACAACGCTCGTATACTACAAATGCGGCTCACGCTTGCAATATCACAGTTAACACATATAAACATACCTCCTGTGACGTTAAGAGCGTGCGATTCACATCGTAGAGTGATCCCTCGGCATTGTCTACATCCGAAATCGGATAGTACACAAAGCCCTTCTCTTTTACTAAGTACTTGGCTGTAGGTAATGTGCCAGGCTTATCCGATTTCTTGAAAAAAGCTAGATGCCCGCCTGGATTCTCGGTCACGAGCAAGTTTAATAGATACACTTTCGTATCACCACTCAACGGTGTCCAACCCTGACACCCGACCTTGTCTAATTCTATGCATAAATTTTCGAACGTACACCCCTCACGACCTTCCAAGGACACTTCCTCGAGTACACGTTGAATGAGTTTATCCATTGTACTGGTTGATTGATTGACTATTGCAAGTGCCTTCGTGGCGTTCTTTAATAAATATAATTTGTACACACGTAAGTGATTGTACAATGCGAATCGCTCGTGACGGATATTCTACCGCATTTCAAACGGAATGTACTCGTCTCTTCAAGCGGCTATGCGTCGCTGTTATTGACGATTTAAATATCTACTGGCTATAGAAAACGTGTCTAACTGCTCACAATAAGTGGTAATCAGTGATAGATTTCTGATGCAGCGAATTCCGGTCATGCAATCGACACGGTATACGCATACGTTATGAAGCACTATATGACCTTTATATCAATGCGGGCTTTAGGCGGGTTCCTCACAGTTGAGCATGTAATATAATATTTTTACAATGATGTAATAATATATTTGTTGGTAATATCATAAAAAAGCCGGTGAAACATGCCAGATTGCCAGGACGATTTCGCGCGGGTTTTTAAGCTAAGTCGATTTACGACAAACTCGTATCATCTTATAAAAATTGTTGTAAATTCAAGGTTGTAAATACCCGAGCAACCCTGTACGCATTTGAAATAAAAACATCATACAACACTTGAAATAGCATTGTGGTGTCAGCGAATTTTGATGAAAGAACGCCCTCAAGTGCCGCTCTCTGCAACTTATAGATAAATACCAAAAGAAAACAAAGTATCTGAGCAGGCTCGTATGGAATTCAATATACAGCTATCTAGCTATACGCGATTGTTTATAAACACCTGGAACCACCTTTTGTATAAGCTGATAGACGGGGGCATACAAGAGTGGTACTATGTGGGTAAAAGGTCTAGACGCGCTATGTATAGCGCTACTGGCCACGAGTGCGCAGGCACTCTATGAGGACCAGGCGGGACAGTACGACTGGTACAAGCCCATGATTGGACATGCCACCACGGGGTGCTATTCTACAAGCGCACAGTACATGATCCTGGGCACAGATAGTAATGTATTGAGTGCCATGAGTGCAGATGGGGAGATAGTATGGAGACACGTGATGCCGGTTGAGCAAGAGATGGATCTGATAGTGTGTGACAATGTGCGAGTGGCCACTGTGTCAGCCAACGGATCATATATCCGCATGTGGTCTGCCAAGACGGGCGAGCTGATTTGGGAGAGATATTCTGGTGCGAAGAAAGACGAGGGCCAGGTAGGGGTAGGAAGGATGAATGTGAATGTTGAGTGAATGTACTGAGACAGAGACATAGTATGTTTGGTATATATGCCTAGTGCGAAGTTATAAGCAATACACTCATAATGATATAGTTATAGAAAATCATGAAGTTAAAATCATGCATAATGTGGTAGTTCTTAC
>NW_014040399.1:1113-15375 GCF_001186125.1 Sphaeroforma arctica JP610 | reverse complement strand
ATGTATGAAAGTATGTGTGTAGTATATATATATATGTATATATATATATGTATATGTGTATATGTGTATGTATGAATGTATGTGTATAGTATATATATATATATATGTGTGTATGTATGTATATATATGTGTATATGTATATGTATGTATATCTATATATGCTTATATATATAAGTATATATATATACATATATATATATGTATATATATATACGTATATATATATGTATGTATATATATAGGTATGTATTTATACATGTAGTCGTAGATCTACAATAATGCCTGTACGCTGATTTGCATTGATGCATCGTCGTTTAAAAATTTGTGTTCCTCAGAATTTATGTATATGTATGGATGTATGTATGTATGCTTTTATATATATAATCTATTTGTCGTATTGTTCTTCATGGTGCGATTTCATGTATAAATTTATTTTATATAGTGAAAAGCTCGTACTGTGCAATGCAATCGGCATTGTTCAAAGACGTCTGTATTCGGACTGCTTCTTCGGCTGCGATCAAGCCTGACCAAAATATCAATACATGTATATATGTACACACATCTGTATCCCTATTTTTTAAATTGTTTCTCAGAAATCTAATCCCCAATTCGTCTCCGCTAACGACTTTAGCGCAGACGCGATGAATTCGATTGGCTGTGACTAATTCAACTAAAGAACGGCTTGATACTGGTTCCCGCCATCAAATTTTGTGCGTGTCTATACGAACACCTGTCTTAGAGTGTATACGTCCGCATTGATATATGATCTGTGTACGTGAGTATGTCTGTGTTACTGTCACTGTCTGCCTGTCCGTGCGTGTTTCAAATGAGTTTAGGTTACTGACCATGCATGTCTATGCGCGTGTTCATTTTGGAGTATCCTGCCATCCACGAGCACCATACGTACACACACGCACATACCGCTAACTCCCATCTCCACACATCCAGGTGAGCGCTGCCTTCACGCAAGATGGCAATCTGCACGTTCTAGTCAAGGACAGCCTCACACAGTACAATGGCTTTGGCGACGTTGTGGACACCATCACGCCACCCCAGGACACCCAGGAAATCTTCAGCAACGCCAAGGGCGATGGTATCAACCTGTTCACGCTGCAAGGCAGCTCAGACGTGCACGTTTACAGTGTTAATGGCGCGGGCACGGCACGCGATGCTGTGGTCAAGCTGTCGACACAGGCGCACACGTACGAGCATGTGGTGGTCAATGGAGGCAACACCTTTGTGACACTGTGTGGGGGGGCTGCGGTGTGTGCGGGTGAAATTGCCAGCGGCAAGGTCACTACTGTGGAGGTCTTCAATGAGAAGGTTGGTATCGCTCTGGTTGCAGGCTTTATATATATATATACATATATATACATGTGTGTGTGTGTGTGTGTATGTATGGATGGATGGATGGATGGATGGATTTTGTTGTAAACAAGCAAATTAGTATAAAGTGCGACGCATTGTTTGGATATGGAGAGAGGATAGACGCTAGAGGCATCAGGTGGTAGGTATTGAGCTGCTTGTTGGCTTGGATACACGAGATGTAATTTAGGTGCTTGTGTATATAGAGATATCAAAAATGGATCTTTTCGTTAGTGCTATCAATAATTAAGATCGTGTGCTCGTGCCACTGCCAGACTGTGAATGTTCTGGACGAGAAGGTGGGGGTTATGTTCATGTCTGCTTGTTATAGTGGCTTTGTATCTAAACATTTATACGTTTGGGTATGGTAGTTGAGTAGTGGCTGTTTGTTGCCGTGGGATCGTGATCGTCAGCAATATGATATAATCATAGCATACAGTGATAGGCTAGCGGAGATGCCTTATGGAGTTATACGTAACAGGGTAGCACCGAAAGCGCATGCGGGTGTTGGAGTGGACCCCGCCGCAGTTTAAAGTGGTGTGCATGCCGCAGTATGACGGTGCTGGAGCGAAAGAGTTGTAGTGCGTGATTGTTAGGCATGTGTCCATACATACCTCACATTCACACGCCCAGATGCTTTATACGTATACACATTCACACACCCAGGTGCTTTATACGAATACACATTCACACGCCCAGGTGCTTTATACAAATACACATTCACACGCCCAGGTGTTTATACGTATACACATTCACACGCCCAGGTGCTTTATACGTATACACATTCACACGCCCAGGTGCTTTATACGTATACACATTCACACGCCCAGGTGCTTTATACGTATATCTCATACACGCACCAAACACTTTCGTACTCCCACTCTTCAGGACAAAGCAGGCAACTACACCTCCATCAGCCTTGCCGGCTCTGACCTGCTGCTGCTGAACACCGAGACCACCTCCGCTGTGTTCCGCCTCACCAGCACATCCAAGGCGCAGATTGTGAAAAAGTTCGATACCACTGATGTGTACTGTGACGGCAATGTGTGTGCGACGCTAACCTCGGGCAAGGTGGTGGAAAGCCTTGTGTTTGCGGAGGAGAGTGGCAGTGCCGCACCACAGGCCGCCAGTGTGATCCTTCCGGAGACGTCTGTGTATGGAGAGATCGACAGGGTGTGTGGTGTGGTGTTGTGTTGTGTTGTGCTTTGTTGTATGATTTGGTGTGGTGTTGTGTTGGGTTGGGGCTTGTTATGTGGTATGGTGTTGGGTTGGGTTGGGTTTTTGTGGTGCAGAGTGGTCTATGAGCGTGCAGAAGGCGCTGTCTTCGTGGGGGTTTTGTAGTGAATTGTATCGAGTTGTGTGGATATAGTTGGGTGTGTATACGTACATGCGTATAATATCATACAGTTACGCACATGCAGCCACGTGCGTACGTTTGTCTATAAGTGATTTCTGACACATCTGTGAATAGATATGCCTGCTTGCCTTCTTAGTTGGGATTAGTATCGCTCGATACATATTCCAATGAAGCGCAGATCAGTATATCCACACGGGTCATTGTACCAATTAGACTATTACCGATTGAAAAGGCATTATATTTTGGTTGTTTCAGCGATCAGTGAGATATGGTTATTTGGATATCACTTGTATTCTTTTGTAGCATATTTATGGTCGCTTTAATATCACGTCTGCTTCGATTTCATATGCGGCTGGCGAGAACAAGATGTTCGCTTTATTTATTAGACTATAGATATAGAGATATATGAAATGATAGAAAAGAGATTTATGAAACGATAGGAGCAATGATAGCCACAGATTTCTAACATTCTGCCTATTAGGGGACGAAGAGTGTGATAGGCATGTCTGTTTATTTTCAGACGATATGTTGAAGTTATAATTTTCCTATGTCAGCGGAGCTTTTCTTTGCTGGTTTTTTTATTTATTTATTTGTCTTTTCTTCGGACTATACGCGAATGTGGTATCGTCCTCTCATATTTCTGGTCCAGTCGTCGTATATCCCTAAGCTTACGCCCGTGTGCTTTCTCTTTGCGGTCTTCTGTGTGCGTACCCTATAGCGTCGCCATACCACTATCTTGCTCATGACTCGCTTACTGTCTCTGAGTGGCCTGAAAGTAGCTTCAATCACTCGTCATGAGCCTGTTTGCTAGTTTGATGTTGCATGTAATCGTGCGTCTCGCATTGAACATATAGTACATCAAATCAACCAGTCATTAATATACCTCACACACATGCGGTCGCGCACAACCATGACACGCTAGTACTCGTGCTATCCGGTTTTTCGACTATCTGCATATCGCACTCTGCACACTCCTCTAAAGCCGCCACCTGCGCAACACACACACCATGCACATATACAATATTCCATGTTCTCAGTACACTCTCTTCGCATACCCAATACACAACAGCTCACTATAGCCACTGGCTTACTTCCCGCACAGGTATTTGCCCACAATCAGGACACGCTAGTGGTCGTGCTGTCCGATTCCGCGACCATCTTCATCGCCCACGGGGCTCTCAAAGCCGTGCGTGAGGAAGCTTTGGCACAGACTGTACAGGCACTTGTACTGGCTCTGCCGGCGGATAGAGACCAGATCGAACTGCTGACGGAGGAGTTCAATGTGGAGTCTTCTCGCAATTTCTTGGTAGCCATTAGTACCAGATTGGTGACCCAGGCTAAGCAGTTCCGGCGGTTCGTCACTTGGGCAATCAAATCACCGTAAGTTTGTGTGTGTGTGTGTGTATAAATACATGTATGTTGGTTTTTTTTGGGGGGGTGTGTGCCTTGAATATTTTGAATGATGGACGATAGTTTGCGGTGTGCACCTACCGAGAGTGGATGTCTGTGTGTTAGTGTCCGGAGAAGCACCTGTGAGTTCAATGTGTGGTCGTCGAATGATCAATTGGTGGCGATTAGTACCACGCTATTGGCGTGGAACAAACAATGCTGGCGAGCAATCAGATGTGCATTCAGAGCGTCGTAAGGGTGCGGTAGTGTACATATACAGGCACAGTGTGTATTCTTTGAGCGTGTATATGAGTCATAAACAGATGTAACAAAGTATACTCTCTGAGTGTGTGTGTGTGCGAGTTTCATCTATAGACCGCGACACTTCGAGCATTGACCAACACAATCCCAACCACGTTCATAACCACCCCCACACAAGTGTGTTGCATAAACCCATCTACACACTTCAAGCATCTTTATCGACCCAATCTCAACCACGTCCATGACTACCCCCAACAATCTCTTCAGCTCGGAGTTCTTCGCGTGGATGGGCTTCACCAACTCGGCCAGCAGTAAGGAAACCATGACAACCGATGCCTTTGGCATGCACAAGGTCATCGTATGCATGTGCGCTAACGGAAAGATAGTGGGCCTGCACTCGAACAGCGGACGTGTGGTCTATGGCGTGGGGTTAGATAGTGAGGAGTTTGCGCCGAGAGAGGAGACGCCGTTGATTGTGTCGCGCAGTGCGGCGCACTTCCCACACGAGCCTACCGTGTACGCCTTTGGAACGTATGTGTGTGCGTTGACATGTGTGCAGGTTTATGTGTGTGTATTCGTGTTGGTATATATATATTATGTATATGCATATTTATATATTTATATAAATTTATTTTAAATAAATTTATATTTAAGTTTATGTATACTGATATAAATATAGATATAAAAATGTTCGCTCTCTGGTCTGTCCCTCATTCATCATATACAGGTCTCAGCAATCGGGTGAGTTTGTGGCGTGGACATTCAATCCCATCACGGGCAAAGCGGAACAGGCTCAAGGCCTACCCTCCAATATTGTGCTGATCTCCAGTCTAGGTCACCACGGTAAGTGCCCATGTATATCTGTTTTTGGAATATATGTTCATATATGCGTCATTCACGGTATAAGAGCATAGTTGCATGTGTGCACGTATATTATTTATATATATAGTTATATAGTTATGTACATTAATACATAGTTATGTGCACTATTGTATACTTCTACACACTAGTATGTTGTCCCATATACACATGATATCAAGACATTCTTCTTTTGAATGATAACGGCTTTTTTCGCCTATTTATCAAGATAGCGCACTGAAATGTTTACATCTGTGCACTAAAGTACTATAGCATATATACTTACCACTACGCATAGCCGTATAATATATCCATACTTATAGCATGATACTTGTTCACACACAATGCAGATCACTCCTTTGCCCGGCCCATTCTGCTGCTGAGTGATGATGACAGCGTGCACGTGCTTCCCGCTACGGCCGACGCCCACAGCACAGTGCAGCAGATGATTCCCAATCTTTTCCTGCACTCTGTGGATATGAACAATGGACTTGCACAGGGCTATGAAGTTATATCTAAGGACTCGAAGGTATAGCCTTTTTGTATTTGTTAGGTTGTACTAGATGAGTATGCTATGTATATATGTATTATGTATATGAATATGTATGTATGTATGTATATGCATATATATATATGTATAATATATATATATATATATAAACGCAGTGTGAATATAGTCATTCTAATCGTCATGTACGAGGTTGTTCCTTGTCTCGTGTATTTACCCGTCCTGTCTCTAATAGGTTATACTATACTTTTAGTGTGCGCTCAGCTCGAGCTATATTTATCTTGTGCGAATACTCTAAGATAGCGGCTTCTCCATGCATGTGCACACGCATGATGTGTAGGGCTTGTCTGCACATATGTCCTTCATTTAGCTGGCAGATAATCTCCTGAGGTTGATATACAACCCCATGCAATGTTTGCAGCACACTTGATATAACTATTCATATTTTCGTATATTTGTACACCAAACGAGTGGTGATATGTACCTTCCGTTCATTTTATTAAAAATAGTACCACAAACCTATGGCTTGTGTACTCTTCTAGCGCGAGTCCATGACCTAGTGACTAATGCGTATCCTGTGCTCCTCGCAGCTGTACGGGCGCCAGTCATGGAGTGTAGGAATCAACACCGAGACTGATACCATCGTCGCAGTCAGCCGCAAGCCGCAATATGGTGTGTATAATTGTGTATGCGTTCAAGCGATTTTGCACTAAACGTAAGTGTGTGTATGTGTGTGCTTAGTGTAAGTGGGTGGGTGTATACATGCATTTATTGATCTGTGTAAGTATTTATCGAGTATTTGCAATGGTGATGGTCTTCTTTTGCTTGCCTTTGTCTTTGCTTTGTATTCAGTGTGTGGCAAGTACTGCACCCGTTGTGTACGAGTGTCATATCATAGTACTTCGTCTGTAACATCACAGCTTGCTTGATAGCCTGACCCATCCAGCGCTGCGCATATCTTTCGCCCTACACTGTCCTTTGCCATAGATGCTGACGTCATGCTCTGGGTGTTTTGTAGTGCAAGTTTTAGTAGTCGTTTGTTCATTGTATATTCCATAACCAACCTGATTCGTTGCTTTAACCAATTCGTAGTATCTGTGGGGCAAATATACCTGGATCTCTAGCCAGCTTAAGTTATACAATCATACCATCAATCGCCCTTTGTGAGCACTACGGTGAGGCGGTGCACAGCATGATTACTCATATACATCTCGATGGCTATCTTACTCTGTCAAGGCTTTTGAGCGGAGCTTGTGCGGCGTTGTGTGTGTATGTTTTATGACTTAGAAAAGTGTTGGGCCTGTTTATAAGTACACAATATTTCGCCTGTCGTGAACCCGTGCGACCCAGTTTCTAATATTTTCGTGGGCATTCGGGATTGTGTTTGCAGAAAAAAATCCCTTGCAATTCCAGATGATTGGAGACGCCCAGGAGAAACTGTTGTACAAGTACCTGAACAAGAACCAGATGGCTATGGCCACACTGTCGAACACCGGTATGAGTTTGAAATTCATGCAGAATACGAACACACACATATATATATATATATATATATATATGTGTGTATGTATATGTTTATGTATGTATTTATGTATATGTGAATGTATTTGTATTTGTATATGTATATGTATATATATGTGTGTGTGTGTAGGTGTATGTGTATGTGTGTTTATATACATATATATATATATGTATATGTGTATGTGTATGTGTATGTGTGTTTATATACATATATATTTATATACATATATATATTTATATACATATATATATTTATATACATATATATATTTATATGATGTATGTATATATATGATTATGTGGTATGTGGTGTGTGTGTGTGTGTGTGTAGAGGCAGTCAGTGCATCAGGATGAACATACTGGCAATTACATATCCCTGCCTCAACATATCAACACAAAGGCACTTAGCTACTGGGTGTATCGATCTCACGCGTGCGGGCGTTTGAGCGGGCGGTCTTGTGTGTCTATGTGTGTGTTTGTGCCCATGTGTGCACATCCACGTGCATAGAGCATGTATGTGTGTGCGACTGTTGCCACGCAGGTGCATGTACGTACCTGTGCATATCCCCGTGTGCGTGTATGTGAACAGCCTATATGAATGACATACAATACACGACAACTCGAACAAACAATATCCGACTCGTACGACACAGGGTTGCTAACCATACTGCTCTTGGACACGGTGACCGGAAATGTGATTCAACGTCTGACGCACAGAGACGCCGCCGAGCCTGTTCATGTCGTGCAGTGGGTCAACAATGTGGTCTACACATATCAGAACATTCAGGTAGCTGCAGACACAGCGTCTTCATGATGTATATGGTTGTAGCGATAAATGTACACTCAAGTGTTATATCTCTAAATAGCTGCAACTTATGTTGTGATTCAGCTATGTGCGACAACCTTTACGATGGAGTGGTATGTTTAAATAATTTGTATGTGCGTAGTATCATTTATGCGAGTCGAATGGTTCTATCTGTTTCAATAGCATTTATATGCATATTTGTACCAGTAGCTTAAACAACGCAGGGGAAGTATTTAGTTTACTATCTAGCTGATATTTATAATCCTTTTTAACAATGGGCCTCCTGTATTCGGATTGTGTATGTAGTTTCTTGTACATCATTATTGCATCTAATTGAATCCACTCTCAAGAACGCTATATGGACTCCGGATCTGTTTAGTCCGAGTCTTCCAATCCTTTCACAACGATCAATACCACTAGACGCTATCATTTATGCACCTGCCACCTCATGTATAAACATGCACTTGTAATATATAAATACATATTTATATATATGTGTGTGTATGTGTGTGTGTGTGTGTGGTCGTGTATATATATATATATTTATATTCATACATATATATGTTTATATTATTTATATATATATATATATAGTGTCTGTGTCTGTGCGCGCGCGAGTGTGTGTGTGTGCGAGTATGGGAATTTGTTTTTCTTTTGTGTGTCTGTGTGTATTTGTTTCTATATATGTACGTGTGTGTATGTATCAATATATACCTATATATATATATATGATTGTGTATGTTTGTGTGTATATATGTATATGTATATTTTTATATGCCATACTCATGGTTTATTTTCTCACACCACCCGTCATACTACCCTCAGGAACAACGCACGGAAGTGGTGAGCATGTCGCTGTTTGAGTCTTCCAATCCTGACTCACGCCAAGAGTTTGAGTCGTCCAAGTCCACTCAGCCCATTGCTATCAGACAGGCTATGGTGCTAGGTGCAACAGTCGATACTCTGGCCGTAGCACAGACCGCACAGGTACACATATCTATACAATTATGCGAGTTGTACTTGTGTAGATTGCATGCACCCCTCTGTGTATCTGTTTATATGTATACGTGTGTTTTGTGTTTTGTGGGTGTGTCTGTAGGTTGCTTACCTTACTACCCTATCTTTAGTGATTCGTTATCGATTGGTGTACCATCTAACATTACCAATAAAGCGTGATCTAAAAATAGAACACAGCCAACTATTCCAATCTCTTGCCTTTAACTCTACCCTTTGTTTTCCAACCGGCTAGCGATATATAAATAGAACACAATTGGCCAATTCCATCTCCCCCTCTCCACCGCCCAGGGCCTGGCCTCCAACACCATCCTGTTTGGCTTGCGCACAGGCGGTCTGCTGTCTCTCTCCGAGAAGCTCCTGGACCCTCGCCGTCCCGTAGGTAAGGACGCCAAGCCTGTGCTGGGTCTAACGCCATACACCCCTCTGATCCCCATGCTGCCCATTAACCTGCTCAACTACTACCACCGCATCCATCGCTTTACGGCGGTGCGGTCAGCGTCCACTCTGCTGGAGAGTAGGGCCGTGGTGTTTGCGCACGGGTTGGATATGTTTAGCTGCAGCATCACCCCTGCCGGCTCCTTCGACCAGGTATATGTCGGGTCATATATGTGTGTATGTATGGTATACTCTATCTATATCTTGGGCTCGGATGTATCTGTGAGTGTCTTCTTATATCTTGTGATGTATGCACGTGCATGCTATGTGCATGCGATGTACATGCTATACTCGTGCTACGCCTGCAGCATGGCCACCGACGAATGGAGCTCTCCCAGGTATTGGCCATGCTCGAATTCTCTCTTTGATCTGATCCTCCTGGACCACTAGCCTGTGTGCAAATAGGCGTGATATGTCTGTTCGGTACATATTCTATGTTGATATATTTGGTGCCTGCCGTGTGTGAATTTGTCTTAGGACGATTGTGTGTGGCGGAGTGCGTGTGCTATGTCGCCAAACCTTATCAACCGCCCTTAAAGCTACACCAGGTGTTTATTTTTAGAAAGATAACGATACTTATCCTATTAAAATATTTGTTGGCCCCAATTTTGTCAATCAAGCCAATTTAATTGGTAAGGCAAGTTTGGAACAATTATCGGTTTCTACTTTGAAATATGTATGTTCTAACCATAGATGGATCTTTGTCCAGTACGTATTTCCGACTCATTTTCGCACTAATCGATCAAAACATTTTCCATCCATAGCTGGGAGAGGAGTTCAACCGGCCCTTCCTTCTGGCTTGTCTGATTGGAATCACCGTGGCTGCTGGTATCACCGAGTACTTTGCGCGCGAGAAGAAGCTCAAGCAAAAGTGGAAGTAGATATGTATATATATGTACATGGAAACTTGTCAACAACAAAATGCAAAGGGTTATTTTTCAACATTAAACATTTAGTAGAGACTTGTGTGGCTCGTGGGGAATATTGGCTGTTGATACATTCTGCAACTCGAATACATGGCTCTATCTGATGGTTTTACAATTTGACCATAATACTCGTGCATTTTGTGGATGCTATGCCGATCATTGTTGAGCTATTATGTACCCCGGATTCATTCGCTATGTTCCGGAGTAACGGTTGCATGTCTCGGGAGGTTGGAAATGCCATTCCAATGGTGGCATGTTGGTGAGTATAGGTGTGCGTACAGTACCCGTGTTTGAATAGTATCAGAACAATGCCAAATACTTCAATACTTCATACAAATGAAATGTGGATATTTATTGAATAACAATTACGTACTTCTCTTAGCTGTCAGTCGACAATATTTTATGATGGTTGCTGATAATTAATCTGCCTCTTGCATACAATTCAGTAGTTGTATAGAATCTACATGAAACCAATGCTTATAATAAATGAAATGTGTTTTTTTATGGAATAACAACTTTGTACTCCCCTTTGCCATCAGTAGTTAGCTGTAGGTCGGAGGCAGTTGCAGTCCACTGAACAACAATCTTTCCTTTGATAGTAATGTACCACGGGTGGGTGGCATACGTATTCATATTGAAGGTCTGCTTAGAAGCAATGCTTCCGTAGTAAGTGCTTTCACCATCGTAGTTCAACCAGTAAAGCTCCATAATATGCGACCCTGAGTTGTAAACGGAGAACTTGGATTTTTGAGCACCAGATCTTGACCGCCTGTTTTCTGCGCATGAGTTGTGACCCACGATGAAATCTTCTAGCACGATCTGGCCTTTATTGTCTGACAACAACCAAGGGTGGGATTCGTAAGTCGATTGAGTGTACGAGTCACGAAAGCTCAGGGTGTTGTAATCAACCGCTGCATATTCATAATCGATCCAGGAGACATGAACAGGTCTCTTCAATTGGTTTTCAAAAGTAACGTCGATAGCTTTGGAACCAGATATAGATTTGACCTTTCCAGCCTCGCACGGATCAACATTTGTGTCTGTATCTTTGATGTGGCACGTTAAACCTCTCGTCTTCTTGAGGTGGTCACCGATATTCTCCTTCCATAGCTCACAGTGATTGTTTTTCCCGGTTTCGTATCCAGTGCACCAATCGTACTGGTCGCACCGATATCGGCACTCAGAGGCAGATAGTCGATTAAATTCGTAGTAGTAGTCTTTGTTATCATGCTCTCCTTGAAGTCCCCGACATCCGTACCTCAATTCCTCATCGTAGTCATATTCAGGCTCAACTATCTCTTTAACGTAGCATGATAAACCGTGTTTACGCTCGAGATCAGTACCAATCTCATTCTCCCACAGCTCACAGTGATTGTTCTTGCCAGTCTCGTAGCCGGTGCACCAATCCTGGCGCTCGCATGCTTGTCGGCACTCCTTGGCGGAAGCTTGAATTCTTTCATAGTAGTGATCTTTGTCGTCGTGACTGCCGTGTGGACCTCTGCATGCGTAGCCTTTGTAGTTATCGAATTCGGACATGTTATACTTGGGTTCAGATGTTGGACGGATATTATTGCTGCCAGTGGTCGAAGTTGCGACAGCGCATGTCACGGCTTGCAAGGCAAGTACGGCAATGGTGGTGGGTTTCATGTTCATGACAGTTGAAGGGTAAATAGGTATGTATGTATGAGGTTGAATTGACTATATATTCTATTGCTCGAGGCGCTTATATACGGTTAAAGTCACATCTTGTAACTCGTTTTCATTTCTTACAGAGTCTTTCAGTGGTATCAGTGTGTATACCTGAATCTCAATGCCGGTTTCAAGCAATTGCAAATGCATTATTTTTTTATCTTCTTGTCCCCACTCCCCAGTCTTAGTGGCTTTGTGACTTCTGAATTCTGACTCCTATGTCGGAGTGTCCTGTGATTTTTTTTTTTGAAACGACAAACCAATAGATTATGTGCATATACAAATACCTCATCAGTGGCCAGATCAGTCTAACTTCGAATGAAAATTCAGTTGATGACGTTTTTAACTATGACGTCTACAATCTACTTTTTAGATTGCAAATGTATCATAGCCGCCATTACTTAATTGGAAGGCAATAACAACAAGTGACGGCTGCGTCGACACTCGACGGTGCTTCGTATTTTCGGTTTTGCACAAGGACAGTGCCACTTCTTGTACATCGGCCGTCAAATAATTTCGCCTTTCTAGCCTACAATCAAGACAATCTCCTTTGCTCGGCTGTAGTGAACTGTTATCACTACACCCTGAGGT
Source organism: Sphaeroforma arctica JP610 (assembly GCF_001186125.1). Classification (NCBI taxonomy): domain Eukaryota; class Ichthyosporea; order Ichthyophonida; genus Sphaeroforma; species Sphaeroforma arctica. Next base: position 2,653 of record NW_014040399.1, on the reverse strand, counting down.
GGGACTGTCGTGACGAGCAATCAGTGACACATTTTGTCGTGTCGTGGCATTAATATGCCTTTATGCTAATGCTCAACTTTGGAACTCGAATCCTGTTTTAATGTTTCAGAGTGATATATCATACAAGATAAAGCGGACCATCTTGACATTGTATGCTGTCCTTTCTTCGTAGATAACATGTGGCTGCGGCTTTTGTTTACTGCTTAATTGCTTGTACTATGTCACTGCCAATGACAATCTTTTTAAAAATGATCAGACTCTCAATATTTGAGATGTATATATTATAGAATGTGTGTCCATTACCCTTCTAGGTTAGTATTTATCTGTCCCTTCGACTATAAGGATACCGCCATTGGCCGTCCTGTCTATCATACACTGCTATCGAGTTGTTGATTCAGGTAGCAAATTACATATTAATAGGTATCCGTATCACGTCGTGACGATACCACCTTTCACACTCCCACGTTCGATAGACTCGTCATTTGAGACGGATATCTGGGTATGCGACTCAAAGCCCGCAAGTCGGTGACTATCACCCTTTTTTTTTAAATATGACAACGTTGTTGGCACACACTCGAAAGACAGCCATTCAGAGTGGCTCTTTATTTTAGATGGCGCGAGCTAATCATCTGTAAGTTCATACTTAACTCCCTGACTTGTGAAGATACCGCACTATTTTTATCCCGTACGCCAGGCTCCCTTCTTGAATTGCATACTTTGACAATGTATATTTTACCCGTAAGTGGGTGTTCAACTGTTAATGTTTTACGATGACAGTGTGGTCGACTGTGATTCTTATATCAGGACGGTCGATGGATATAAATGTACCCCGAAGAGGGTAAACAGACCTTTGTCCCAATACAACCACGCAATTAGGTCCCCCACTCATCGATAAGACACGTCACAGGAGTCGAATTTGTAGGATGCAGGTGTGGGTGTGCTTCCCACGAGTAGGTAAATTACTCCTTGTAGTAGAATAGTATCGCTATTGATACTCCCTCATCTATCAGACTCCTCACTAGAGTCAGCCATGATCATTTGCCTTCTCCGCCGAGCACGCTTCTCCCTACGGACGGATCTGTTGCGCCTGAAGTGATGGAACAATTGAAGGATCGATGGATAATGGTACGAGCGTGAAGGGACACGGAAGCATGGTCCACTAATACACATAAAAAGCGCTTGATACATAAGCGTAATAGAACACATGTTTCATGGCAAACAATGCATCAGGTAAACAGCATGTGGGCGACAAAAACAATGAAACGTCGGGAGAACAGATGAGCATTATGTAGAAGAGAAGGAGTATGTTTAAGAACATGTCTTCAGAATGGAACAAGCAGTGTACCTCAATGGTATGTCATCCGTATCTATATTCTCGGCGACCCTCTGCATTGGCTGTACAATCCCAAGCCCATTCGAAGACCTAAAAGAAACCAATCAGACAATTCAGACAATCGAACAAATAAAATGCAGACGTCAGTTACTCATGCCAACATGATGACGGACGCCACAAATATCAGCGAGTTCATAACATGCACAT
>NW_014040399.1:0-861 GCF_001186125.1 Sphaeroforma arctica JP610 | reverse complement strand
TATATATTTACATAATATATGTAGACCAATTTGATATATTGAGTAGACATTTGGTCGATCCACTACGATTTTATCTACATGGCCTGGATTTTATATCTAGTGGGCAGCACCAGAAACTATCACCTTCCTCAGCAGCACCAAATCTTAATAGACCATACTGAACAAGTAGCATGCCCAACTATTTTATCCGACAGTACACATAGATCGCATGAGATGTGCATGTACATTTCGATAATAGCATAAATCGATTGTAGAGTACATGTATTTACACAGACTGTACTGCACCATACTATGATATACTATGTTTAATAAAATAGTATAATAAATAGCTCTAAATACTAAAGGGCATTGCCTACGACTAGTGTATACCATAGATATGAACACCGTACTGTATTGGACCGCAATTCACTGATCAGGTCATACAGTAACATACACTATGGTACGACATATAAACACTCTGATTACAATACCAATCCAACACCAAAATCAAACCATACTGCAGCCCCGTGACCAATATATATTACAATACGTTACACAACACCGTAACCCGGTACAGTAGACACATACGACCCATCACGAGTTTATATATCACAGAACTTTGACATACTTGGATTTGTTGTATGACGTTGCCTTGAGCCCATTCTTTGCCTTGTATAGATCCATCTCCGATTTATGGCCCTTGCCCCTTTCCAGATTCCTGTTCACCCCTATCTATACACATGATAGCAATTATTGAATGTCAATCCCTTGCACAATATTTCCTAGCTACGTACTCTTTCGCATATATGTAAATATATTTATGTATGTATATGTATATGTATATATATATATACATGTATATATATATGTATATAAATATAA
>NW_014040400.1:114689-131253 GCF_001186125.1 Sphaeroforma arctica JP610 | reverse complement strand
CATATATATATATGTGTGTGTATATATATATATATATATATATATGTCTTGCTATAAGCACAGCCATAGACAAACACGCCCATATCTATTTATATATATCTACTTGCTATGAACACAGTCCAGTGAACATCCCCTACATGTAGTCTTTCAATACAAACACACACATACCGGCTTTGGCTTAAGCATTAATCTGATCAGGCTGAACCTAGCACTGGGTAGATTATGCGCACTGGTGGTGCTCATGATGGACGTCATTGACAACACCCTGGCAACGCAGTAGGTGATATATTTGCGAATAATGATAAGTACGAGGATAGGCCCTAGTGCAGTGTACATACAGTGGGTGTTATATATGCGAACAAGGATAAGCACGAGGATAGGCCCTAGTGCAGTATACATACAGTGGGTGTTATATATGCGAATAAGGATAAGTACGAGGATAGGCCTAGTGCAGTGTACGTACAGTGGGTGTTATATATGCGATTAAGGATAAGCACGAGGATAGGTCCGAGTGCAGTGTACATACAGTGGGTGGTATGCATGCGAATAAGGATAAGTACGAGGATAGGCCCGAGTGCAGTGTGCATACGGGCAGGTTCAATGGAGAGGGGGGTACTGGGGTGGAGGAACACCCCCGCTCAGGTAGAGACGGCGTGGCATCGGTGTGTAGGTATATGCGTTTGTCCACACAACACACAAAACAAAATGCGAGAACTGCGCACGCATGCCTAGTACACAATGAGTCATAGTCACACACACGTGAACAGGGCTATACCCACACACTATCCAAACAGTGCCGTGTGTGTGTGTGTGTGTGTGTGTGTGTATATGTGTGTGTGATCGATGCTTGGCCTGTAGATCTGATCTTCTGAAGACAACCCCACATATAGAAGTGTTACACCACTGGTACGCTAATTGGGACGGTGTAGATATTCATGAGATGTCATTGCTCAGGTGACTGACTCATAGTGCGAGAATACGTCGGCAAACCACTGCAGCCTAGGACCATGCTTGCCAGTGCTCTCCAACTGCAGACGGATATACGCCCACGCGTGTGGATGTACGCGTGTTTATATATGTGCACGTGCTTATGTGACTTCAGTATTGAAACAGCGTGACTGTGAGTCTGTGTAAGCGGCAGAGCCCCGCACACATCGCGGTTATGCAAGACGCCGCCGTGTCTGTAGTACCATCTCTATTGCACACAAACTATATTTATAGCTCCGACAAATGACACAGATTCTAGTTGTACCTCTGAAAAATTGTCGGGAGGGTGACCTAAACGCCCTGGCCGTCAAAATGCGAATTCTGCATAAAATATACGTTCGAGTTCAACACGTACATATAAACATACATACACCACTTGAGTACGAATTAGCAACCCACACTGTGACCAGTATGGGACTAGAGAGCAACTACAGAGTGTCAAGCCGGAAATTAAACCAGCCATCAATCGATACAAAGCAACACGGCGAAACACGAACTCCGTCTGTGCCCATTGTATCCCAAACTAAGTCACTAGTGCAATAGAACGCGGAGTGAGTGTGCACATTTCACCACTAATAAAGTCAATAGCACCACCAACACACGGAGTGAGAAAATGTTACTGCCATTAGTCCACTTTGGTGTGTCAAACGTACCGCGACTGATTCTGTAGAGCACAGATTTGGGAGATCATTCCACCCATAGAGGCGCCTGTAAATTGTAGGGGGTGAATTAGCCTGGATCGCCACAATCCTTATCAAAACCTCAGCGCATAGTATGCATACATCAGGCAAGCAGAAGAACCACAGGTACAAACTAACACTTAACTAGAGAAGTGGCCTTCAATAGAATATAAGAGCAAGTTAGACAAGCAAACGTACCAACTATATGAGCTCTGTCTATGTTCAGGCAATCCATCAGCCCGAACACATCGTTCGACATATCCACGAGAGAGTATGGAGCCTTGATCTTCATACGCAGCATCTGTTTAAAATATGCCGCCGCAATGTTATACTTCTCTTTGGTTTCAAATTTATCCGAAAGACCGATGTCCCGGTTATCAAACCTCACCACGCGATATTTTTTATCGTTGGAGAGTAATTCACAGAAATCATCATCCCAAGCAATGCACTGGGTGTTCAGGCCCATCACCAACACGATGGCTTCGCCTGCGGAGGCACCAAACTCGTCATAGTACAATTTGTGACCGGCTTTGAGGTTGGCATACGGCATCTTGAGATCTGGGTTCACCCACCCGAGGAATATAAATGGCGTGTTTGTATATGTGATATTTATATGTCGGTTAGTATATATATTTATATATAATATATACTGGCTTTAGCAGAGTAGGGGATATAAAAGCCTAGACTGCCTGTATCGTGTGGGATTAAAACGGAATCTGCCGTCACCTTCAGATAAAATGTCATCTGAAATGATCCACGCACCGTATATGTATTAATTATAAAATCATAGCCTTCTGAAAATAGAACAAAAATGCACACATGTATGCACTCAATTCGTCCGCTCTATTTGAGTGACACGGTAAACCCTGAATGAACATCACGGCGTATGGGTAGACTACTAGGGCGTACATATGTACTGAGTAAAATATTGTTTTTTTTTACCCAACAAAAAACCCCAAAATTAATGCACAACGGCTTACGAGTTACGGACTTACGGCTGCATAAACTATAAAGCCATATTTACATACGGAATAGAGGAATACCGAATATCACATGATACCTTTTATTGCTCTATAATTTGCTATAAAAAGAATGAAATTTCTGTAAAAATTTGCTATAGATTCGTTACTCCTAGTAAATATGTAGGTTTGATTTATTAGAAGAAAGCTATGAAGTATCAAGTATGATACTTTGATACTAGAGATACTAATAAAAGCCAATGTCTTCAGTGGTTGGAATTGTTTACCAATTGATTGGGTTGCGCAATTTAAAATAACAATCAAGCACTGCAATTCGTTTAAACCCTAGAACCTAATGACCTTATTTGGTAGCATTTAGATTCAGATCTGAGACCTGGTGAATGTCCAGGACTCCAGGGGTGAATGTCAGTCTTCAGAGTTTAGACACCCCAGTCTCCACTCATCGAGTCTTCTGAAAAGTGAAACGTCAGGAGTTCCGAGTTCAGAACTTCAGGACTCACAGGGGTTGTCAACGACTCGGAGGCCGGAGCTATCTCAAAGAGTCGAGTCAGGCCGACTCAGGCGACTTCCGGGGCCCGACACCGTATGTAGAGGCGTACATAATAGTGGCTCATATGTACTCACTATTAGTCTATGCCTCATGTCCGACTCCTATATGTATTTTTTTTCATAAATACATACGTATCTGTAGACTGTACTACTGTAGACTAAAACGTATCCGACTATTTATCTGTAACAATCACGCGACTCCGCGAGTCGCTAGGCTTTGACTTTCCATGGCCACGGGAACTACACAGGAATTTAAAAGCTGCTCCCAAAGGCCCAGAGTCTCACCAGCAGAGAGACAGAGTCAGGGACTCAGGCCTCGGGTCCAGGGGCCAGTGACATTTGACAATCTCCTGTGGCCCAGTCTCCAGTGTCCTGAAGACGGATGACAGAGGGCAGAGGGCAGAGGGCAGAGGGCAGAGGGCAGAGGGCAGAGGGCAGAGGGCAGAGGGCAAAGACATTTGTGCTGTGAAGGACTGAAGGGTAAATATTTAGTAGTATGGCCCTAAGGCCTCAGCGCTTATCAGGTTATCAGGCCCGGTGGGCGGTGGAGAATGAGAATTGGAGTTGTTGCGATCAAAGGACAAAGGTACCTCAATAATTCGGTCGTCAGGGACAATGGTTCCGACGCTCTCTCTCAGTCTCTCTATTCACTTCAACACTGGCCAGCTGCAGATATCTAGACAGACTGAGGCACCGAGTGTGCAATACTATGCCTAGTGAGGCGCCGCCGCGCCGGCTGGATATTTTGTTTTTGTTTTTTTCTAAAGAAACGACTCGCAATATACCCCCAAAAATGAATCAAGATTCAAGTCCATCAATCTATCAAGCTCCAACACAACAAGAAGAGGAGAGAGGCTACAGCGACTGTTTACTATTCAGTATTCAGCCTATGTGGAAGTCACAAGATATTTTATGCCGAAGCCCGAAGTATCTATCACTAATCTCTATTTATATATACATATATAAAATATGAAAACAAATTACAAGATGATGCAATAGCGGCACCGAGTATCTAACGATAATCTCTAATTATATATACATATATAAAATATATATATAAATTACAAGATGATGCAATAGCGGCACCCCCGGCACGACTGTTTGCGTAAGATAATATGCACTGGGAGAGTAGCACGGACAGATGCTTGAATAAATATATCTGTACGTGACGTGACAGTCGTGACTCGAGGTGTCGAGGTACTGATAGTGATTGATTTGGTGGCTTTACGATTACTTCTGTACGTCGCAACGACGCTGCACAAACTTCGCTTGCTACAAGGAAGAAATAAATGAACGAGTGGCCTAACCATATTTGCAATGTAGTAGGATCAGTGTAGCAAAGCGATGGTCCGTATCCTAGTTTTTAACGAACCCCGGGTACGAATACCAGATCACCTGTTAGCGTATGCGAATATCCTATCCTCTATCAGGATACATCCACTAGAATAAAGAATATGGTCAGCGGTCTAGAAATTGTGAAGATTCCCAGAAGTGCATACATTTGTATAGCGACAAGCATATACACCGCTCCTGATGTGTGCGAAATTGGTATCGATTATCATTTCTAGATCAAAACTAAATTATTCCAGAAATACATATCTACACGGCGACATAATCAAGCACTTGTACAAATTCGATATCACTGTAGCGCACGTCTAAAATAAATGGAAGGCAACGGCACATACTTTGCGTATCAAGTCACGCCCTCCCATCTAGTTCCTTTAACGCTGATATGTAGAACCTACTGATGTGTATTAGTATATATATATATATGTATATATATATATATATATATATATGTGTGTGTGTGTGTGTGTCTGTGTCTATGGCTGTGTCTGTGTCTGTGTGTGTCTGTGTCTGTGTGTGTCTGTCTGTGTCTGTGTTTGTATGTGTTCGTATATAAAAACACATTATTCAAGCACATACAATCATCACTCACCTATCGAGCAAAACGCGAATTTCACACATTTCTAAGTCTTTACTTATTCTGGAACCCTACTGTCTACTGGCAGACTGGAAGTGATACTATACGACCCACCACAGCCAGCTTGACATCGTTCCAGCCTGGGGTGTGGTCACGTTCTCCACTTCCTGCATCTACATACTATGTCCAAAAATGATGGGAGTGCTGCGAGTAAGGTATATTCTATTGTTGTTACTGTGTGTGCCGTGTGACGATAAGACCCCGCAGAGATGGTAGTCACTCTACGAGTCATCGGACCCATCCGACTGTGTCACAGGATGATCACTTCTCTCGATTCCAAGGCGCTCGCTCGCCATCTCAATATGCATTGATATGCATTGATCAGCATGGTTATACATTGAGGTCACTTGGTGTAGCTTGGTGTGACTTGATGTGTGGGGTGGCTCCCTTCACACCGTTGGGGGTCTGCGGCTGTCTAACCGCACAGAGTCGTCTCACGATGAGACGTGCAGGGCCGGCTCACTCATGGCCTGGAGTTGCGGAGAAGCACAATAGCACGTATTAAGAATCTGTTGCTTTTACATACACGTGCACAGCGATAAGGGTATCTTCAGATGGAGGCTACTGACAAATTAAACTGTGTTGCGGTCTATAATATATATATATATATATATATCACTGACGTTGTACTTGTTCCGAGCATGTAAGGGGTTTGGGACCAACGTTGGTAGGTATGGGTGTGACAAAGATATCTTTACCTACCAGCGAGTGCCGGTTTTACACATTGCTCGAGTGCTAAGATGCTACATCAGCGTGCGTTTACGAGAACTACAACGAGTTATAGTACATCATTCGTTGGGAAGAAATTGTACGGGGACTTCAGTAACAGCTCAGAACAGATCAACACTACAGGTGCCTGGCGTCATTCTATATATATATGCTTTATAATATATAAGCTAGGTGTATACGCCCATAAATACTTTATATTATATATGCTAGGTGTATACGCCCATAAATACTTTATATTATATATGCTACGTGTATACGCCCATATATACTTTATATCATATATGCTAGGTGTATACGCCCATAAATACTTCATATTATATACGCTAGGTGTACACGCCCATAATCCTTCCTTACTACTTACTACTACTCGCAAGCGGACTAACTAACGTATGCGTGACAACCAGCATTCTGAGTGGTAAATCATGCACCACTCGAAGAATTGGGACAGGCATATGACTATATGGACGATTATCGAATAGCCAATAAGAAGTACCTGTGTTTGAAACATATCTGCACCCGCACATCATGTAATGTACACACACCTCTATGTAACGCATGCCAACACATGTACACGTGTTGAAATCAAATACACACACACACAAAGATACTCTTCTTGAAATCCACTCCGAATTTGTTTAATCGTGTTTATAGGGGGTCCATATATACTTAGAGACTGACTGTTCATAAATAACATACAATACGCATACGTACAGGCATGTCTGTCAGAATCACAATACACATGTCTGCCAGAATCACACTACAACCACCACACACATACACTCACACAGACACCTTCCAAGGCACGCCTGCATACATAGCATAGGGTCCATTCAGCATATACACATATCCAAAGACCCTCTCCTCGCACACAGCAACGCCCCCCTCTCATACCTTCTCCTCCACCTCTAACTTCTGCAGCCCCTGCGTCAGCGCATCCACATCCGTAGGGCCCACCTCGAAGTTCGGTACTCCCTTGTCACTCGCACTCACCTTGCTAACAACACTGGCCGATGCGCTGCGCTTGCCGGAGCCGCTCATGTTTTCTACCGAGTTCTTCTTGCTGGATGGTAGGCTGTTCACCTGTAGCGGGTGGGGTGGTATGTATTTCTATTTATGGAGTGGTAGGTATTTCTATTAATAGAATAAAGACACCGCAGTTGTACCGCTAGCGGCTGTGTGGTGGCCACTGCTCGACCGCAGGGAAAGGAATGCGTGGATTTGCGTAAACGTTTTGCGCGCTGTGAGTCATCGATAGTTTAGTTACCGCACAACACACAACCGTTCCTGCAGATGTCAATCTACGCTAAAACCAGTGACACATGGCATCCACCCACTCGCCCACCCATTACCTACCAAAGGGTCAGGCGTATACCCGTTACCTACCAAAAAGTCAGACGTATACCCGTTACCTACCAAAAGGTCAGGCGTATACCCATTACCTACCAAAAGGTCAGGCGTATACCCGTTACCTACCAAAAGGTCAGGCGTATACCCAATACCTACCAAAAGGTCAGGCGTATACCCGTTACCTACCAAAAGGTCAGGCGTGTCCGTACTTGCACTGGCTACTGATACCTCTCCATGCCTATAGTCGAAGCCCTCAGAACAACCAACGTACAGCCACATATACTACGGCCCCGTTGCAGACGCTGAATGCATACCTTGGCCGAGATGTCCTTGTGCCTGTAGTTCAACTTCTGAGTCTCAATCTTCTTGTCACCGCCTCCAGGCACGTGGTCGATGTTGTCTAGACTGCCCACCTGAGAGAGATTACAAAGATGACATCTTAAATGGAAGAGAATATACACATGCACATACACATGTGACGTGTATACATATACATATATATATATACACTTGTATATACTGGGCGGCTAATGCGCAGACAGACGTGACGCGTGGGCACACACACACGAACATCTGCACACGCAGTGGTAGTCGGTAGTAGACGTCTCTGTGGAGAGGCCTTGATTGTCGCACAGATTCAGACACCCATACGCACAACCGAATGATGTACACAGCTAACCTGCGCATCTTGTCGGTTGCGCTTATGAAGGTAGGCGTAAGCGAGAGGCTTATGATACGATGCACATTCTCTCATAGAATATATATATCTAGATTTCATTCGCTCATAGTTCTAAATACTACCCTTGATTTGATCAAAGTTATAAATACTTATCCTTGATTTGCTCATAGTTATAAATATGTACCCTTGATTTGCTCATAGCTATAGATACCTACCCTTGATTTGCTCATAGATATAAATAAATATCCTGGGTTTGCTCATAGATATAAATACCTACCCTTGATTCGCTCATAGTTATAGAAACCCACCCTTGATTTGCTCCTAATTACAAATACCTACTCTCGATTTGCTCATAGATATAAATACCTATTCTTGATTCGCTCATAGCTATAAATACATACCCTTGACTTGGCCGATTCTTTGAAGGTCAGTTTGGTGTTGGGCATTTTAAATTTAGACTGGGCTGGGGTGTGGTCGACATTTTCGAGGCTCCCAACCTGACGAAACCGTCGACACACATTTAGAAATCAAACAATGGAAAACAAAATAGCTATCTCATATATATTTACGAATCCGCCAAATGTACATACATAATTGAAAGCGGATGAAAATATTCTGATACCGATGTAGTTTACCAATTCGCAAATGTACAAATAAAATCGGAAACGGATGAAAATATTCTGATACCGATGTAGTTTACCTTTGCGCGCACGTGTGAGAAATCTAACTTCTTCTTTGGCACGTCAGGTAGTGGCTTGGGCTCGGAAGGCTTAAAGTTCTTGTTGTGACTACTGACCTGAAGAGATGAGCAATGGCCAGGGCATCCATCAGGTCAGTGTATGTTATGTACGACCAGAGCAAGCGGTCGTATGCTTATGCATGGTGTCAAGAAGTCATATGCTTATGTCTGGTGTGTTAGAAAGACATGCTTATGTTTGGTGTTTCAAGAAGTCATATGCTTATGTATAGTGTGTCAAGAAGTCATATGCCTATGTATGGTGTGTTGAAAAGACATGCTTATGTATGGTGTGTCAAAAAGTCCTGTTCTTATGTAGTGTCCTATCTCCTTTGTGTATATGTTGCACATTCTCGTATTGAGTACGATGTTTAATTGGACAGTGTATGTCGAGTACGTTAACATACATACATACATACATACATACATACATACGCCCAGGCGTATAGTTGTGCCTGTGTCTCTCCACTAGCTATTGGGTTTCTAGTCCTATCCAGAACTTTGCAGTTTCGCTATGACCCGAGAATAAATCATCTTCTAGGCCAGAAAGCGTCCTTAGTTAAAGCGTATAGCCACATAACTATAATATATATATATATGTATGTATATATATGTTCTGTATGTATGTATGTATGTATGTATATATGTATACATACTGATAGGGACGCCTGCAGAGATTGGGCAAGCACGTTGGCGTCTGGTGCGGTGCTAGTGCCCTATGCACCAGCTGTACACACACGTTTCTAATTGTATGCATCTCTCTGCGTGCGCATGCTCGCTCTGCTACTGCCACTAAAGTAGAACTGTGTGACGCGGCTTTATATTTATTTGAAATCATACAAACACGCGTGGCAAAACCGACATGCGGCTGTCTGCTTACATAACTCATAGTGCTGATATACCATACAAATTACTTGATCAACTACTTATACAGCAACCATATAGACGGACATGTGTGCATGCATTTCGATACTTAGTACCTTAGCTTGTATGCTCGTAGTATTGATATACTATATTCATTACTCGATCAACTACTTACACAGCAACCATATACACCATATACACAAGCACGTGTGCATGCGTGCAATCCGATGCTTTGTACCTTAGCTTGTAAGTTCTCATACTATTGATATACTATACTCATTGCTCGACCAACTGCTTATACAGCAACCATATACACCATATACACAGGCACGTGTGCATGCATGCAATCCGATGCTTGGTACCTTCGCTTGTACGTTCTCGTAGTGTGCCCGTTGTGACGTGATCTTCTGCTTGGGCTTGCCCGTACTCATGCTGCCGGACTTATAACCGATGTTATCAAACGACCCCACACGTGACTTCACGTGCGCGTACTTGTCACTGCGGAGGCCAAATATGGATGTAGCGGAGAGTGAGTGACACCAAGGTGTCAGAGAGTGTCATGCAAGAGCACGTATCCTAGCACATACTAAGTCTATCTACCTACTGGTGCGCGATGCAAGAGCACCTATCCTAGCACATACTAAGTCTATCCACCTACTGGTGCGTGGATTGAAGAGTTACTCATGAGCATGCATGGTCTGAGTGGGTGTTTCCTAGAACACTCGTTCACGACTGTGAATACACTCGCCTACAGACACGGGCGGGTAAAGCCCTCGTGAGATTTATCTCGGAGCCAATAGAATACATGCATACGCTCGCTGGACTATTGTGTGTCATATTATATATATATATATATATAGGGTGTTTCCGAATACACGCGTTCACGACTATGGATACACTCGCCTACAGACAAGGGCGGGTTAAGCCCTCAGGCGATTTATCTCGGAGCCAATAGAATACATGCATACGCTAAGCTGCACTATTGTATGGCATATTAAAATCGAGGAGCACGCCGATATGTCAATTGCGTCCCTAGCCTCGGCATTGGGACCGATTGGCTCTGGCCGGTTTTAGATGCATGCATGCATGCACCTGTCAGAGATACACTTCACACAAACGACCCCGGCACCTAGCTACGCGAAAAGGATAGCTGCACAGGAGAGCCCCGCGACAAACGCATAGGTGTGACATGTAGATCCATATACTCTGTGGTAGATGTGAATATCCGTATCCTACAGAAGTTGTACTCTGCACGTGCATAGGCATAAACAGCCTGACATCTATATATAGCCTTACATCTATAGATAATCTTACACCTATAAATAGCCTTACAACTATAAATAGTCTTAGATCTTACCACTATAAATAGCCTTAGATCTTACATCTATAAATAGCCTTACACCTATAAATAGTCGTACAACTACAAATAGCCTCAGATCTTACATCTATAAATAGTCTTACGTCTTTTTCCTCTCGCTTGTTTCCTTGTAAAGTTCCGCCGCTGATTTGGGCACAAAGTTCTTCAACGAAAAATCCATACGCGGCAGTCTATTGCATAGAGAATTAGGGCGAGGCAAAAGATAGGTCAATGAGACAGGTGCACACAAAAAACAGATCAAAAGGTGCAAAGGCAGGATAATCGGACAGGTGCAAAGGTACGATAATCGGGCAGGTGCAAAGGTACGATAATCGGACAGGTGCAAAGGTACGATAATCGGACAGGTGCAAAGGTACGATAATCGGACAGGTGCAACGGTACGATAATCGGACAGGTGCAAAGGTACGATAATCGGTCAGGTGCAAAGGTCACACCATTAGTGCAAACGATTAGTGAACCAATGTGCGATAGAAAACCCTCTATGTCAACCAGAATTAACATGGGGTGAAGCAAAGGTGAGAGTATCAGACAGGTGCAAAAGCCACACCATTAAGACTAACGATTAGTGGATTAATGTGTGATATTGTATCTGCTCACATAAGCAAGCACAATGCTATGGGATCAAGAAAGGGCGATGTTAGGGCTCGCTTGCGCTTGCCTGATCTATTATCGTACTAGAAGCCGAGTCTATGTATGTTTATCATGGGTGTTATAATAGAAGTTTTTTTAAACTAGAAATCCTGATGAATGAAATCCCAATAAAGAAATCCAAAAATAAAAAATCCAAATATAAGAAATCCTAATGCAAGGCCCGGCGTGAGTGGCGACACCAATAAAACGCGCCAAAGCCTCTACCAATACTACCGCTCGGATCATACATTGTGCGATTGGCAATAGGATTGTACAGGCTTATCGTATTAGCAAAAGTAGATACCCGTTTGGGCGTCACGGATAGGGGATGAGATTAAAAACAATGAGAGGTGTGTGTGTGCAGGCTCTAACTGCACTGTATAACGGTATGAGTGCAGATTGCATGTGACATACTCATTCTCCCAGCGTACAAAATACTTATATAGACACCACCAATTGAGCATGAAGGTATGTGTACTCGACTTCAATACACAAGCACTAGCTCCCTTTACAGTGACAAACAGACATGATACGGACCACGCTGTAGTTGACATCAATGCCATGACTCAGCACAAAAGCACACACACGCGCATTCAAATACCGAACTTTGAAATCAACGACATACTCGAGCTCGTCCAGTGTCGTGTTGCTTCCGGCCGGTGACCGTTGCGGTGACCTGACGTAGGATGTGCCTAAGCCGCTGGGATTCGTTCTACGCTTGGGCTCAGTGTGTGCGTGTACAGGTATCTTAGACACATGCATATCGGGTACCTTGGTTGGTGTGACATCCGCCTGTGTGTCAGTGGTAGTAACAGTCTGTGACTGTACCTGGGGCACTTTCTCGTCCGACATACTGAGGCGTGTGTCCTGAGGTGAATGCAGAATTAGACCCCCGTGTGTGATGTCTAGATTGTCCGTGTGAGAGGCCGTACGGGACGGTTGGAGCTTGGCACCAGGTGTGTTGGTTGGTGTTTTGTCACGTGTCGCCTTAAGATCTGAGGTATCGTCCAGGTAGTAGTCGTCGGACCAGGCTGTGGCCACCGCCGTGCGAAGTGAGCCTAAACACACAGGCACTACAGCCTTATCACAAGCCAGCTTGCCTGATTGATGTTGCGACGTGGGTGTGTGATATTTAACCAAGCGTGACTATGAGAGCAATGTATGCAAGCGTGCAGTCCCTTGTAATGCCTATATGCTTTTTACTTCTTAGCTCCTTGTATGGTCATGCACCTCTTAACTATCCGTCTATCCTTGTTACATCTATCCATATACACATATTTATGTGTATATTTTATATATATATATATATATATATATATATATATATATATATATATATATATATATATATATAGTATATGTATATATATATATATATAAACATATATATATACTATATATATATATATATACATTTATATATATAAATATATATAACGAGAGGACCACTAAATAATAACCAAACGCCCGGCAAAATAGAGAGGCAGCGGCCAGCGGTCGACTCACAGAAAGCCGAAAAAAGCATAAAAGACATAAGGTACACATCTCGTCGTATATTATATCTTCAGGTGATGGATATTTTAAAACATGTTCAGCCGTGCATCGATATTTATGGAATAGATACTTTGCGACATAGTTTTTATTTGTTATTCTCTTGGTCATAAAGTACTGTGGTAGTACAATGTACGAAACATCGTTCAGTTAGCAGATTAGCAGGTTCCCGCCCATTTGACCTTTCGTGACACAGTGTCAGATGACTCGTTGTTTATTTGATGCCGGTGATTGTTTCCATCTTTTTTTTTGTTCTATATGTATGTGTCATAAATATGTATTTTTTACACAATTGCACTACTTTCGCTGTTGCATGTCATCTGTAGATGCGTATATTTATGTATGATTTAGAAGGCTATGATATTTGTTATATCTTTCGTCGGATCGCTCAATATTTCATTTGACACATTTACCTCTTCTTGATAATAAAGTAAATTTAAAGCACAGTTGCACTACTTTTGTTGTTGCGTTTTATCATGTCAATGCATACATGTATTTACTATCTTTCGTTTCCTTTAACATGTTTACCTCTTCGTGTCGTTTCATTTAACATGTTTACCTCTTCTGCAGAGTATGTGTAGTCCTGACTGCTGTATCTACGATTAATCTCTCCATAGTGACTCATAGAATGATGCTTTGGTCAAAACAAACTTGTGAAAAGCATGACTACACGATACCGAATTTCAGCTATTCCGTGTCTCGATACTAGACTATAAACCTGCGAGCGATCAAGCACGCCCGGTCACAGTGCTACCACAACCAGAGCCCCTGACTTAAGTATATACCTTCACACGCCTGCCACTATGTCTCTCCAGCGTTTGATGAACTTCAATCCGTACGCGACCTCCTTGTTGCCTTCGCTGGTAAGACGGGTGTGTACAAGTACGACCCATCGAGCTATTCTACGCACATGCTTGCGTCGTGCTTTCTCAACCATTTTCTGTATATAATACTACTTTTATCTGCTATTACAATTTATAGAGACAACAAAGGTTAGCTCAGTGAACTTTCTTCTTCTAAAATAGTATTGCTTCTTACACAAAAGGCTAACTTGAAAACTCCTTGTCTGCTAATCCAGTCTATAGAATGGCCGTCTTTCTTCCAGAATGATTTCCCAGAATATACCGCAGTTCGTATCCAGTGGTGGATCGTGACATCTACCCGCGATGTGACGTCTACACCACACCGGAAGAACATACCGTTATTGATTTGGAAGTGTCTGGAATGAAGGTATTCGGATGAATTCAACGTGATCTTTGTTTTTGCCATGCTACCAATGGCGAATCATCCTGCCTGGGGACGCTATTTGTCTTCAGTATTTGCCGCTCGAAAGCAGCGCATCTTGCCATACGACTTTGTCGTGCTTTCTCACCCCACAGAAGCCGAGGTTTCGAGACAGTTGAGATCATTTTATTTGTCATCTACTATCTAAGCGTACCCTCTGCCTCTATTCTGTGTACATCGCAATACAAAAAGACGATGTTGCAGTGCGCTACAATGACGATCGTTTGATTGTGGAAGGCTCTATGGACACGGGCAATATTGAGAAAGAAGGGCGTAATTGGAAGGTATGTTAACCAACAAGCCAGAAACTGCTTGTGGGAATGCATCATTCAAAGTTCCAATGCCACACAATAGTTGTACTAGTGGCGCGCAATCTTTTGTTGTAAGCGCATTTACTTCGTGCTTGGTCTGCTCTATGGTACACCTATCAGGGTTTTTATTCTCTCCACCCTCACCTTAAACTGATTTTTTGTTACTTTCCTGGTCCAGATGAAGGAACGCTCGGCGTCCAGCTTCCGCCGAGAATTCAACGTACCCCGTGGCATGGATCCCAACAAGATCAAGACATCTCGGCGCAACGGCGTATTGGAGATCGATTTGCCAGAGTTGCAAACACTGTCGTCTGATAACAAGGGCCACACACTCGCCATCGAGGAGTGAGCGTGTGAAGGCTCACCAGACGTCCGTTATCGAACCAAACACTTGCTACAATTCGTAGACTTGAACGTACGCTTATACTCGCAGTAAATAAAGGAGGTCGAATACTGTGCATCGAATTGTTGTGTAGTTGATTTATCATATTGCGACAGCGCTAGATACGTTTATGGCGAAGTTTTAAATAATACCATAGAATACGTTATCTGTGAAAACGCAACTACAAGGACTAACAACGCTATTACATACTATGAGAATATTGATCAGCAAATGATGGTATATGAAGTACATACATATTTAAAATTGATACATACTACATACATATAAATTGAGAACTATGCACTTCATAAATATTTACAAATATGTATGTATTTTATTGTTTATATAGTCCTTTGGACAATATGTAGTCCGATCAGGCATATTTATTATTTTATTTCTTCTCTCTCACAAGTAGAGTAGTGAAGGGTCGTGTTAAAAATATATTTACATAAATACTAATCAAGAAGACCATCGGCGTTTTGTCCTCTTTTTTTGGAAGAAAAAAGTACCGTTGCAGTAAACATTAAATGTAAACGTTTACTCTGGAAAAGGATTAAATCATCTATGTACCCTTCAACTCAAAAGTAGACTAAATTTTGAACCGTTTTAACGAGAAACGAACTGAGGTTGCCCCCCAGCAACCAAAAACGAACACTTACTCATAGGTCACAACAATTATGACTAATCACTGTCAATACTTTACACAACCAAATGTATTTATTTAAAAGTTCAACTTTGATAAACAAACTTGGCTCTTGCGATGATAGAATAAATATAGCGGATGTACGCGAAGTTTAGTATAACTGTGCTTTGTCACCGGCACATGCAGATACATACTTGTAGTAAGTATACAGAATAGCAACAGTACATATATATATATTATATATCTGTACACGCACACGTAGTTGTCCGTAGCTCGCACGCTTGTGCCCTATAGTGAGCACAAGATGTCGGTCCGCAACATGTTCCTTACGAGAGCGTTGCAGAAAATCCTCAGCGAGAAGGAAACGAAGAAGAGTCAACATGCCAGTCTACGCTCAGCCTGCGAAACCGCTCTTGGTATGGTTTGGTCTATCCATTTGTATCTTCGCTTGATATATGAGCATGTCTTTGTTTGATAGTTGTAAGCGTGGTTAGTGTCCTAACAAACGGACAGGGCGTGAAGCAGATATCACTTTTTGGCAATCGTATTTGATAGATTCACAGCTTGTGTTCGGGAAGTACCCATATATGCATGCGCACACATTTATATCTATATATGTATATTTATCTATATATATATAAGTATATATATATATATATGTGTGTGTGTGTGTGTGTGTGTATGTATGTATGTGTGTGTGCGTAAGTATTTATGAATGTATCTATATAAATAAGTGTCTGTGTCTGTGCCTGTACCTGTGTCTGTGTCTGTATAAATACATATATATATGTGTGTGTGTGTGTGTGTGCGTGTGTGTGTTTTGTGCGTGTGTGTGTATACAAGCATATAT
>NW_014040400.1:104458-107176 GCF_001186125.1 Sphaeroforma arctica JP610 | reverse complement strand
AGTATAGTATAGTATGTATATAGTATATATATATATATATATATATATATATATATATATATATATATATATATATATATATATATATATATATATTACATTATATATGCGTTCAATTGCACTCACTCACATCGTAATACAAATTTCCCCCCTCCAATCTCTTACTCGGAGGTGAATGGCCTTTTCACTTCAAGATGGTCATCACGCCCAAAGAGAAACACCACAACATTAGACCCATAAACGCCATCCGTCCCACACTTGCTAAACCAAAAACCCTAATAACCCTAAACCCTAGACCCTGGAGACGTCGGAAGACAGCACCGCTGCGACCGCAAATGTCACGACAGAGGAGACCAAAGAACCCGACGACGTCACCGGAACCAAAGATGACGTCATTGATGACGTCATTGATGACGTGGTGGACGGTCTGAGTCGCCAAAACTCGAATGACAGCGGAACAGGCGAAGACGTAGAACACCTTGTCATCAGCAACACACCCAGCCTGCCCCACGACGCACTAGCACCCTCACACGCAGAGATGCAGCACCACGCAACCAAGGCATGGGGGAGAGTGCGCTGTTTATATGTATGCATCCATTCAGCCATCCATCCATCCATGCATATATATATATATATATGTGTGTGTGTGTGTGTGTGTGTGTGTGTATGTGTGTGTGTGTATATATGTATGTGTGTGTATGTATGTATGTATGTATGTATGTATGTATGTATGTATGTATGTATATATATATATATATATATAGATGCCTATATGCATACATGCACACGTGCATATATGTACATATGCTTACATACATAAACACATTTTCCATACTAACCTGCATAGGCTTGGTGCGTGCTAGGTTGTGTCGGTTGTCTTGGTGAAGTATTGTGCGAACACCATACTTATCCAAACGAAGACTGCCCACAGAGTACAGTAAGGATACCACTGAGCCTGCCCACATTATCCCTACCCACTTCAACACCCACCACTGCCTATGATGCACTGGGCCGTACTAAAGGTCCACTCCGCCAACCCACACTGTATCTACTCGGTTTAACCCTACCCACTTTAAACCTACCTACAGGCTATGATGGGTGCGATGTCTGAAGGTAGTACTGACGGTACCGCTGACGACGCACCGCTGGCCCTCACAAGAGAAGACACTCTGGACGGAGACAAACCCGTCTGTATGTATGAACTAACATAGGTGTCGCATGACTCATCTGTGTACATACAAGTATGCCATGCACTACTACCCCATGCATGCATGAGTTTCATATGACTTTATCTGTGTCGTTTTGTATCAACATACGAATCGCCTTCTCATATTCCCTCTGTATATATCGGTCTATTGTCCTTATCGTTTATATATATTGCCCTAGTATGTATCGTTTAGATTGAGCGTTATCTAGGTTGTATTCATATAGACTTATAGGTTGTATTCGTATAGACCTATAGGGTATACTATATATATATACATATATATATATATATATATATATAATGTGTGCGTGTGTGTGTGTGTGTTTACATGCATGTATACTCAATTCAACTCGACACCAAAATCAATACGGTGTGTGATTTGCACCTTGTGCTGTGTATCTTCTTCTTTCGCTTGTCAGTTTCTCTGTGCATTTTCTCCAGCTATCTTTATTCGTTCTGCTACGCCATACCCTGATGTCTGAGCTACCTACCTGCAACGGCAGCTTTGAATTTAGCTTTACAATCCATCTATACATTCATAGCTTCACGTTTGGCTTCTTACTCCGTTCACGCACATGCACAGACACATATATCGTATACGTTAAAACAAACCGACGCACATATCGTATACGTTAAAATAAACAGACACACATATCGTGTACGTTGAAATATCACCAGTTGGTTTAGAGTCAATGACTAGCGGTCTGTGGAGGTCTCACCTCTGCACCGGTACCACCCACTCAGCAACTACACCACACCACTTACACCAATAACACCCACACCATCCACTCAATAACTACATACACACCCACACCATCCACTCAACAACTACATACACACCCACACCATCCACTCAACAACTACATACACACCCACATCATCCACTCAACAACTACATACACACCCACACCATCCACTCAACAACTACATACACACCCACACCATCCACTCAACAACTACATACACACCTACACCATCCACTCAACAACTACAGACACGCCTACATCATCCACTTAACAACTACACACACACTCCATTAACAGTTGCGCAGGTCAAGGATGAGCAGGCGCTTAAATTTTCCCACATCCAACAGTACGATGCATGGCTGGTGTTCAGAGGACTGTGTCACATGTCTCTGCAGGACGCGTCTTCAGAAAACACCGCCACAGCACTCGATATGAAGTCACCAGAAGCACGCAGCAAGGTGTGTACGCTGGTCACTTGGGCGGGATGTGGGGTTTGTATGGGTGTAGGTTGTATACAAGGACATGTGATATATATGTATATATATATGTATATATATATATATGTATATATATATATATGTGTATATATATACATGTATATATATATATATATGTATATATATATATATGTATATATATATATGTGTGTATATATATACATGTATATATATATATATATGTATATATATGTGTGTGTGTGTGTGTGTGTGTGTATGCTTGTGATGTGTGTATGTATAAATATATATGTGTGTGTGTGTGTGTGTG
>NW_014040400.1:99396-102824 GCF_001186125.1 Sphaeroforma arctica JP610 | reverse complement strand
CCTGATACCCTCATACACTCCCCAGTACTATACA
This sequence comes from Sphaeroforma arctica JP610, assembly GCF_001186125.1. Taxonomy (NCBI): domain Eukaryota; class Ichthyosporea; order Ichthyophonida; genus Sphaeroforma; species Sphaeroforma arctica. The sequence continues at coordinate 102,790 of NW_014040400.1, read as the reverse complement.
CCTGACACCCGCATACACTCCCTAGTACTAGACACCTGACACCTGCCCAGTGCTATACACCTGACACCCTCATACACTCCCAAGTACTATACACCTGACATCCTCATACACTGCCCAGTACTATACACCTTACACCCTCATACACTCCCCAGTACTATACACCTGACACGCTCATACACTCCCCAGTACTATACACCTGACATTCTCATACACTCCCCAGTACTATACACCTTACACCCTCATACACTGCCCAGTACTATACACCTGATACTCTCATACACTGCCCAGTACTATTCACCTGTCACCCTCATACACTCCCCAGTACTATACACCTGACACCCTCATACACTGCCCAGTATTATACTCACCTAACACCCTCATACACTGCCCAGTACTATACAACTGACACACTCATACACTGCCCAGTACTATACACCTGACACCCTCATACACTCCCCAGTACTATACACCTGACACCCTCATACACTGCTCAGTACTATACACCTGACACCCGCATACACTGCCCAGTGCTATACACCTGACACCCTCATACACTGCCCAGTACTATACACCTGACACCCTCATACACTCCCCAGTACTATACACCTGACACTCTCATACACTGCCCAGTACTATTCACCTTATACCCTCATACACTCCCCAGTACTATACACCTGACACCCGCATACACTCCCTAGTACTAGACACCTGACACCTGCCCAGTGCTATACACCTGACACCCTCATACACTCCCAAGTACTATACACCTGACATCCTCATACACTGCCCAGTACTATACACCTTACACCCTCATACACTCCCCAGTACTATACACCTGACACCCGCATACACTCCCTAGTACTATACACCTGACACCTGCCCAGTGCTATACACCTGACACCCTCATACACTCCCAAGTACTATACACCTGACATCCTCATACACTGCCCAGTACTATACACCTTACACCCTCATACACTCCCCAGTACTATACACCTGACACCCTCATACACTCCCCAGTACTATACACCTGACATTCTCATACACTGCCCAGTACTATACACCTTACACCCTCATACACTCCCCAGTACTATACACCTGACACCCTCATACACTGCCCAGTACTATACACCTGACACCCTCATACACAGCCCAGTACTATACACCTGACACCCTCATACACTCCCCAGTATTATACTCACCTAACACCCTCATACACTGCCCAGTACTATACAACTGACACACTCATACACTGCCCAGTACTATACACCTGACACCCTCATACACTGCCCAGTACTATACACCTGACACCCTCATACACTGCTCAGTACTATACACCTGACACCCGCATACACTGCCCAGTGCTATACACCTGACACCCTCATACACTGCCCAGTACTATACACCTGACACCCTCATACACTGCCCAGTACAAACCCTAGAACACACCTATCTCTCTCTTACATCTACCCTTGCACACCCCCTGCCCATTGGCTATCTACAGCCAGTCCTATACCTCCCATACACCTAACATCCTCATCCACTGCCCATTGCGTCTGCAGGCGATCCTCACTGCCGTGACGTCTCCCAACTGCGAAGTGCACGGCCAAACACTGCTCAACGCCATCAAGACATGCTACAACATCTACCTCAGCAGCACCAGCACCATCAACATCACCACAGCCAAGGCCACCCTCACGCAGATGCTCTCGGCCGTGTTTCAGCGCATGGAGACCCATCCCGTGGAGGTACCTCCGCCGGATGAAGGTGTGGTTTTATGTGTGTATGTGTGTGTGGTTGGGTGTGGGTGTATGTGTGTATGTGTGGGTGGGTTGGTGTGTGTGTATGTGTGTGTGGGTGGGTGTGTGTGTATGTTTAGGTGGGTGTGTGTGTATGTTTAGGTGGGTGGGTGTGTGTGTATGTGTGTGTGGGTGGGTGAGTGGAGTGGGTGTATGTGTTTATGTGGGTGGGGGTGGGTGTATGTGCATGTGCATTTGTTTTATTCTTGTTCACTTGTAGCATACACGTGTTCATGTAGCGTGTCGGTGAGCTCGTGTACCGCTTGTGTGCTGAGGCAGAGACCTTGCCCATCTGTGCTATCCCTGTTCTGTTTCTGCTCTATTGTACCTACTTCTCTATTATACCTACTTGCGGCCTTGAGTGATACTCACTGTGTTGCTTATCTTTTCTTCCTGTGCACGTGTCATCAGATGAAGAAGCAGTAAATGGTCAGAACTTCCTGACAGTGATCCAAAAGATGAGTGTGGAGTTGGAGGTGGGCATAAAAGCGGTATCCGAAGATGTGGAGGTAGGTGTTGTGTTGTATGTGATGATGTGGAGGTAGGTGTTGTGTTGTATGTGATGATGTGGAGGTAGGTGTGTATGTCTATGTGTAAGTATGTGTACGCGTAAGTATGTCTATGTGTAGGTATGTGTACGCGTAAGTATGTCTATGTGTAGGTATGTGTACGCGTAAGTATGTCTATGTGCAGGTATGTGTACGCGTAAGTATGTCTATGTGTAGGTATGTGTCTTCATGCATGGACGTATATCTGGGATCTATGTACTGCGCTGTTAAACTGTACCTCTGCGTCCGTGTGTTCTTGACCAATAGGAATCAGTCAATGCGAGTGATGGAAGCACAAAAGCCCCTGCAGACACGGAAGCTGCGGGTGAACCCTGTGAACCCCAATCAGAATCAAAAGAAGTTCAAGGCGACCAATCAGAATCAACAGAAGTGGAAAGTATCCAATCAGAATCAACAGAAGTTCAAGGCGACCAATCAGAATCCAAAGAAGTGAGAAGTGACCAATTAGGCGGCGGCGATGCGGACTCGAAAGCTGTGTCTGACGCTGAAGACGGTGCTGCGGTTACAGAAACAGAAACAGAAACTGTCAAAGAAGTAAGATGTCGCGTGTTATGTGTGACACAATGTTTGTGTAGACAATCGATTTGTGTGCTGGGACTCACTCCTTGATCTACACAGTGACTGTATGTATCCATATCAGCGTATGTATTGTACGTATGTGTCCATAGATACGTATGTATTGTATGTATGTATTTATATAAGCGTATGTATAGTATGTAGGTATACCCTGTTTGAGATCAATGTGTATTTCACAGAAAGCACCTCTGTGTGTATAGATCTGTTTCTTGGAAATTCATTTGTGGGTCGTTTATATTTCGGAAAAACAATCTGATATATATATATATATATATATATATATATGTATGTATGTATATATGTATGTATGTATGTATGTATGTATATGTTAGTTTACGGTAATAACTAATCTGATATATATATAATATTGTATGTATGTATGTATGTATGTATGTATGTATGTATAGTAGGTATATATGTATATGTATATGTATATATATAGTGTATATA
>NW_014040400.1:82848-87848 GCF_001186125.1 Sphaeroforma arctica JP610 | reverse complement strand
TATAGGCTTATACGTTTATACACGTGTCTATACGTTTATACGTTCAAGGCGGGTAGCAAATGCTTTCGTGTCCTCATTACATGTTCACCACGGACTTGCACTCAGGACAGGTGCGTTAAACTCTCCGCTTATACGCTACACTACACGTGTAGCACAGTCGCCTATACGTTACCCACGCATGCGTATGCGTACCCATACCTGGCGGCAGTATACATTAGACAAGTGTGTAGCTTAGCGAACTGTGTTTTATATATACATCTATATCTATATCTATATCTATATCTATATGCATATATATATATATATATATATATATGCATTTGTATATGTATATATAATACATATACTCAGTACGCATTCATGCGTTCTCTATCACATTTCCGCCACAGACTGGCACTCGGCACAGGTTCGTTAATCACAGACGCTAATGCGTTGCGTAAATCACATATTTACACTTCGAACGGCTGTGATTGCTTTTCCTTGCACCTGACTTTGTGTATATCTACACACTGTAGATAGTGGGGAACTATTGTATTCGTATATATATATATATATGGGTGTGTTTGTTTGTGTATAGTTGAATATGTGTATAGGTTTAGTGATATAAACATTCTTTTACAATACTTTGTTTTCGAATGAAAACTTGCTCGCCATCATCGCTCTCTCCGTCACACTTCCAATATGTACCACCGTTCGCGTTTTAGACAAGCTATCTACAATTAAAAACACCTGGTCAATTTCCGACACATTTTGACCACATCTTGCTGACGCCCAACGCAATACTATACCCCACCCTCGTGCATGTCATGGAATATACGACAAATTAATTAAATACGCACTACAGATTAAAACGACAAATTAATTAAATACACACCAATTAAAACGACAAATTAATTAAATACACTACAGATTAAAACGACAAATTAATTAAATACACACTACAGATTAAAACGACAAATTAATTAAATACACACTACAGATTAAAACGACAAATTAATTAAATACACACTACAGATTAAAACTACAAATTAATTAAATACACACTACAGATTAAAACTACAAATTAATTAAATACACACTATAGATTAAAACGACAAATTAATTAAATACACTACAGATTAAAACGACAAATTAATTAAATACTCACTACAGATTAAAAACAAGATGACCAAAGAGGAGTTCATTCGCAACAATCGCGGCATCAACGACAACAAAGATCTGCCTCTCGAGTTTGTGTCCGGGGTGTACGATGAGATTGAGGCCCGGGGAATCAAGGTATATCAAGAGCCTTTAATAGGCCTATGTGTATAAATGACTGTGTTTCTAGATTGTTTGATATGTTGTGTGACTTCGTACCAAGGATCTGGAATGAGATTGAGGCCCGGGGAATCAAGGTATATCAGGAGCCTTTTATAGAGGCCTATACATGTGTATAGGCGGCTGTGTTTCTACTTTGTTGGATATGTTGTGCGACGATGTGTCAGGCGTCTACAATGAGGTTGAGACATGGGGATTCCAGTTACATCAGACGTCTCTCATGGATCTATGAGTGTGTATATGCTCTGCCTTTGCACTTGGATTGATCTGTTGTTGAGGTGCCAGATGTTTTACCTGCAATGAAATTGAGGTCATTTTTAGCCAAATGTTATATATATATGTGTGTGTGTGTGTGTATATATATATATATATAATCATAATAAAAACAGTACACCACTTGTCTATATGCAGTCGTGTACTCCTATCCACACACGCACACCCCCCTTCATCCTCCCCCCATCCTCCCTCGATCAGGTCAAGGACGATCGCTCTGCCAAAGGCAACGCACACATCTCCAGCGCTCTCTTAGCCGACGAGAAGAAGCGAAGAGCGTTATACGCAGCACAGATGACACAGACCTCTGAGGCCACACAGGCACTGCTGGCTGATGAGGCGAGCAAGGGCAAGCTAGACTTCACCATTGCGTCTAAGACAGAGCATATCCGCCCCATGTTCAGCCTGGCGTGGGCGTCGTGTCTGGCTGCGTTCAGGTGTGTGTGTGGTCGGGATGTGTTGGTATATGTGTGTATATGTGTTGTATAAGTTTTGTATATGTTTGTATATGTGTGTGTATGTGTATATATGTATGTTGTGTGCTTGCTTGGTCTATGTGTGTCTGTGTGTGCATGTATGAGTTTGTCTGTCTTCGATTGTATATGAGAGAGTGAGGCTTGACCATTGCCTGTAGTACTGGTCTGTGCTTCCTGTGGCTGCTTTGTCATGTGTCTGTGATTGTAATTGTTGACATTTCACTTTACATTTTTGTGATTCCATTTGTAATTTTGGAGATTCCATTTGTAATTTTGGGATTTCTATTTGTGATTTTTGGGATTCCATTTGTAATTTTGGAGATTCCATTTGTCTAGCCATAGACAGACGATCGATTCCCATCCCTTCTTCCTTAGCTGAACCCTATAACCCAAAACTCCTTCCATCTGTTTCCTTTTTTCCTTAGCTAGGCTCTAAACCCTAAATTCTAAAACATTGTTGCGCTGTGCTTAGAGGGCTTTGCACACGCCAGTAACCCTAAAACCCTACACCCTGCACCCCTATCCCCTAACCCCACCCGCGTGTTGCCCACGGTCTAGTGTGCCCATGATGACTTCGGAAGACCATCGCATCATTGCCCTGTGCTTGGAGGGCTTTGCACACGCCATCCGCATTGCCGCGCAGTTCTACATGGCCCTGGAGAGAGACGCCTTTATACGGTCACTGACGCAGTTCACCAATCTCATCACCACCAACCCACACCAGCAACACCCGCCCCTCAAGTATGTCATGTGCATATCTATATGTGTGTGTGTATGTATATATATTTATTTGTACATGCTTATATTATATATATATATTGTGTATATATATATATATATGTGTGTGTGTGTGTTTGCGTATATATATATTTATTTGTACATGCTTATATTATATATATATGTGTGTGTGTGTGTGTGTGTGTGTGTGAATGGTGTGAATGGTTAGTCTTGCTAATACAGGCACTAGAGATGTGCGCTAAGTTGTTGTGCTGTGGTACATAGGCTCTATTATATATTGTATACACGTTCACAAGTACTCTCATTCTACAACCCTAGCGGGTGGATGTATGCCCTGAACCCAACCACATTAGCCGACATGGAAACCTCAAACATGTGCGAAACAACCCCTAAACCCTAAACCCTCTACCTACACAACCAACCCTACCAGATGGAAGAACCGTGAGAGCTTCCGCACACTGCTTAGCATAGCCACCACTGAGGGCGATCATCTGCAGAACTCGTGGTATTCTCTGCTCAAGAGCATTTCTGAGCTTGAGTTGGTCAATGTCACAGGCCCTTCCTCTCTCAGTCGCCAAAACAGTGTGTTTGGGGGTGCGCTGGACTATACGGGCATGCTGCCCAACGGCGAGGATACCGGGCACATGGCTGAGGACGGTAGGTAGATGGTGTCTATTTTTAGAAGGAGGGTTTCTATTTTTTAAATCGGTCACGGGAATTGCGGTAGATTGGTGATGTGTGTCTGCTGTGTGGCATTGGACAGAGCGCTGTTTACGATTCATGCCGTGTCCCAAACGAGAGCGCATAGTTTGAGGGTTTCGGCTGTACACAATACGTTTTCTATATTGTTGTTATATATATGTGTGTGCGTGTGTGTGTGTGTGTGTGTGTGTGTGTGTGTGTGTATGTATGTATATATATACATATACAGATACATAAAACTCACCACTTTTGGTTCTACACATATATCTACATATATCCATCAGGTACAGCTGTTAACCGCAAGGGCAGCATCACCACCTCCATGGGTGCGCTTGACAACATGACCTTCATCAATAACATGGCACTACCAGAGAGTACCTTTGCCACAGCGCAAGAGATCAAGATGCTCAGAGCTATGCAGCAGAGCCCACACGGACAGCAAGCGGCCCCAATGCGCATGAAGGGCGATTTTAGGTGTGTGAGTGTGGTTGCATGGCGATGTATGTGTATATGTATATATGTTTATGTTTATGTATATGTATATATATTTATTTATATTTTACATGTGTCTGTGTCTGTGTTTCTGTCTCTGTCTGTGTCTCTCTGTATATATATATATATATGAGTATGTGTTTATATATTTATGTTTGTTTGTGTATATGCGTGTATGAGATTGTATATATTCATATGGGGGCATATGTGTTTATATATATTTATTATTACTTGTATGTGTTTCTATATATATATTTATATATATATATATATACGTGTATGTGCTTGTATATATTTATATATGCGTGTATGTGCCTATGTGACTTTACATGTGCATGTGTGAGCTCCACCATCCCTTTTATTCGCCACCTGTCAGCGTAGTACACCCTTTACACTCAACCGCAGTAGATCTCTATGCGCACATATGCACTGTAGTACGTGTTCATCTATCCCTAACCCTAAAACCCTAAACCCTAAAACCCTAAAACACACTGTGACTGTTCTTTTGAATCCCTTGACAGGCCAGGGACAGTGCTCTCGCTCAACCAACCGGAAGGCTTGCAGTCGCGGAGAGACGTGGATGGCATCAGTGTTAAACGCACAGGCAGCTTAGTCGACAGGGAACAGAGTGTGCTGGTGGAAGTGGATAAGATCTACACCGGTATGCAAGTTCTACTCCGCTATGTAAGATCTACTCCGCTATTTGATATTTACTTACCCTGATCTGCTAGATTTGTACAAATATACGAGATCTAAATGCATAGAGATAGATGGTTTCAAGTACTTTTCGAAAGCCAACCAACCTTCCAAGACGTTCCTCATCTTCTGCTCTAGTGTGTTCGTCTTTACGCATACAAGCACTACAATCATACGAAACCGTCCTATATGTATATAATATGTGTGTGTGTGTGTGTATATATATAGTGTATGTATATGAATTTATTTATTTATATATATATATATGTGTGTGTGTGTGTGTGTGTGTGTGTGTGTGTGTGTGTA
>NW_014040400.1:67654-82101 GCF_001186125.1 Sphaeroforma arctica JP610 | reverse complement strand
TTTACATATATATGAATTATATATAAGATCTTCTATATATATACATAATATATATATATATATATATATATATATATATATATATATATATATATATATATCGTATATTCTATAAGTACACATGTATATATATACTTACTTGCATTCGTTTGTGCACATAGGTTGGATGCCTTAAGAAGTTGGATGTGGCGATGTTTGCGGTGGATTCATTGAGGCAATTGGCGATGAAGTTTCTGGAGCGACCCGAATTGGCCCATTTTCATTTCCAAAAAGAATTCTTGAAGCCTTTTGAGTTCATCATGGCACACAACGCTAACCCAGACATGCGAGACATGGTTGTCAGGTGAGTGTGCCTATGTGAATATTTATGTATGTGTGTGTGTGTGTGTATGTGCGTGTGTGTGTGTGTGTGTATGTATATGTATACGTATGTATATATATATATATATATATATATATATATACGTGTGTGCATGTCTGTGGGAGAGAGAGAGTATATGTTTGTATCTGCTATATATGTATACTCCGGGTATTATTGTAAATTTGAAATTTGAAAATTTGTATGCGTTTTCTGTGCACATATTGTATGTATGCTCACATTCATCTATAAGTTTTCCTTCGTGCCTACAGTAGTATATCACTTACCAATCAAAATCGACTTTTTCAACTGCATCCCTACAAGTGTATACCACTTACCAATCAGAATCGTTTATTTTAACTGCTTACTCCCAGGTGTATATCGCAGATGGTCTCGTCCAAAGCCCAGAATATTCGGTCGGGTTGGAAAAACATTTTTGTTGTGTGCTCAGCGGCCGCAGGGGATGACAGCAGCGCCATTGTAACTTTGGGTAATGTTTGTTTACGTAGAATTCGTAGAAGTATACGTAAAATGCGTACAGTAAGTGGAATGCATGGAGTATGTAGAATACGTAGAATAAGTAGAATACGTACAATGCGTGGACTACATGGAGTATGTAGAATAAGCAGAATATGTAGTTTACGTAAACGCATATGTGCACTGCGTCGAATACTTACGCGAAGAGTACGTACAATACGTAAAATGTGGAGTAGACGTAGAAGTTTGCGTAGTGTACGTAAAATAGATGGAATACTTGCATGCAAGCGTGGAATGTGTACATACACATACCAATGCATATGGAGAGCCGTCAAACTTTAACCCCTAAACACCCACGCACCCGTCTTTACCCACACCCCCCACACACACATATATATATATATATATATATATATATATATATATATACAGCTTTCAACACCACTAAGTCCGTGATCCGGACGTACACGGATCTGTTTGTGGGGACCGCCTTTGTGGATAGCATCAACTGTCTGGTTGAGTTTGCGTGCAACCAGCACTTCCCCAACATCGCCATGGAGGCTATAGACCGCATCCATGAGTGTGCCGAGCGCATGGCTCAGGAACATAGCTTCGGCGATGAGTTTGATGACGCTGCCTGGGTGTCCGTATGTTTATATATTTATGTGGGTGTGTGTGGGTGGGTGGGGGTGTGATTGTGGGTGTGTGCGTGTGCGTGTGCGTGTACGTGTACGTGTAATTGTGTGTGTGGGGTGTGCGTGTTCGTGTGCGTGTATGTGTATTGTGTGTGTGTGATTTCGCACTGCAGATTCAAACGGACTGTTGCATTGACAGCCACAGATGGACTGCATTGGGCACACTGTCCTGGGTCTGCCTAACACCAACCGTAGCATATCAAGCGTATGCGTGTGTACTTGTGCTTGTGCTTGTGCTTGTGCTTGTACTTGTGCTTGTGCATGTGCTTATAAGTTCCGTACATTCGCTCACACGAACACGTGGCTTGCATTAACCCCCCCCCCTTTTTCTTTTTTTTTATATAACTAGTGTCTTCATCCTGACATTTCTGTCTTCTTTTGTCCTGTTTTTAGGGCTGGTTCCCTATCCTCTTTGGGCTGCACTCGGTCATGTCCAGGACTTCATTGGACATCCGCACCAGAGCGCTGACGATTCTCTTTGAGATCCTCAAATCCCACGGCAGTAAGTGCAACTACCATTGCCTGTACCCAGTACAACAACAGCTGTCCATGCGCACCCATAGGATGCACCTAACTATGTCCCAATGGGAACGTGTACCTAGGACAGCTACCAACCACATCTCCCGCCCTTGCTAAATATACAAATACACCTGTGTGAAAGCACTACGCAACACATACACACACACACGCACGCACACCCACATGCATGTACTTTACGACAGCTACTAACCACATCTCTCGCCCAATCGCCGTGACACAGAAAAGTTCCGGTCAGACAACTGGAAAGAGATCCTGCAGATTCTCTTCCGACTGTTCGACGACCAGAAACTGCCCGAACGCAAACACGAACGCATTGCATGGCTCAACACCACGTGCAACCACGCACTGTTTGCCATTGTGGAACTATTCACACTCTACATGGACCAGCTAGAACCCATGGTAGGTGGATGGAGAGCGGGGAGGGGGGGTGCGTGCATGGATAACAATCGAATATATGTATATATGTATGTATGTGTGTATGTATATGTATATATATATATGTATGTATATGTGTGTGTATGTATATATATATATATATGTATATGAGTGTCTGTGTCTGTGTCTGTGTCTGTGTGCATGTACCTGTCTGTACCTGTCTCTGTCTCTACAGGTCTGTGTGTCTGTGTCTGTGTCTGTTTCTGTCTGTATGTATACGTACATGTACATGTATATATATATATATATATATATAAACTCCCACACACATATAAAGCACACCTTACAAGTACCTTAACTTTCCCACCCACTCCGTTGCACTCAGCTGGCTGCCTTCTACGGCACTCTGCGGTGGTGCATAGACCAGGACAACGAACAGATTGCGCGTAGTGCTACACAGTGTCTGCAAGTGTTGGTGCTCTCTAACGGTCATCTCTTCACCAGCGCCAGCTGGGATGCCACAGCAAACGCCGTGAAATCATTATTCGAGGGTATGTATGGATGTTAGCTTGTGATGTTTATGTGTGTTGATGTTTAGTTTTTATGTTTGTATGTATTTATGTTTGGTTGCTATGTTTATATGTTTGTGTGTATTGATGTTTAGTTTTTATGTTTGTATGTATTTATTTTTGATTGCTATGTTTGTGTGTATTATTGTTTGGTTTTTATGTTTGATTGCTATGTTTATATGTTTGTGTGTATTGATGTTTAGTTTTTATGTTTGTATGTATTTATGTTTGATTGCTATGTTTATATGTTTGTGTGTATTGATGTTTAGTTGTTATGTTTGTATGTATTTATGTTTGATTGCTATGTTTCTATGTGTCATGTTTGGTTATGTTTCTATGTTTTTGCATTTGTATGTTAGTGTATTTGTGTGTATTTGCATAGCATATACGGTGAGTATGTGAGTATAAGTTTCTATGCTCGGGTCTCTGTCTGTGTCTTTGTCTGTGGCTGTGTCTGTGATCGTTCTGAATACCTACCCACATGAACCAGAATCGCACCAAAACCCTAAACATTACCATATACTTCACCATACCACCATTCAAAGCCTCATACACACACACACACACACACATCCATATAGCTTCCGCCAACCCCTATCCCACACCACCTCGTCCCTCCGCACCCTCAGGCTCCACCCCACGAGGTCTGGTCAGCTTCAACGCTACCCTACAGGCACAACACGACCGAGAAGGCGTTCCCAAAGACTCGCAGCGACAGGGCTTGGACTTCAACTCCATCATCATCAAGTGTGTGGTGCAGTTGGAGATGATCCAGGCGGTGGAGAACATAGTGCTGCATGAGAGCGGCGTGCAAGCACAGGCCGACTTTGCCACGAGGTGTGTGAAGGGTATCCTCTCTTTGTATGTGTATGTGTATGTATAATGTATGTGTGTACGTGTCTGTGTCTGCGCCTGTGTATCTGTATGTGTTTGTATATGTGTATGTACGCGTCTGTGTATGTGTATGTGTATGTGCGTACGTGTCTGTGTCTGTATTTGCGCCTGTGTCTGTGTCTGTGCACCTATGACTAGCTCCGCCACAGAGACCCGCTTTGTCCCTTATGTCGTGCATGTAAACAGCCAGGACATTATTCTAATAATTGTCTGTCTAAGGCAGTGGTTGACTATATCTGTCTGTCTGTGCGTGCGTGTGTGTGTGCGTTTGCGTGCTCTTGTGTGGATTGTGTGTATCGAGAATCCTTTAACTGGATGTGTGAAACCGCTGTTCAGAGATTTCATTTGCGTGCTAACATCAGTATGTGCATCTATATTTTGCACATGTGGTATGTGGACACACATCTGTGTGGCCGTGTGTGTGCGTATGTGTGTTAAGAGCGTCTACGGCTGTTCCAAGCTATTGTCCAGAGCCCAGTAATGAACCTGAGTCAAATGTCTCACCCACATGACAGGCAAGCGTTACAGATGAAGACGTCCAGCGAACCCCAGGATAAGGACAATAAAGGAGGAGCCGGCACAGCAGGTGCTACCGCAGAAGCGAGTACAGATACAGATGCAAATACGGGTGGGAATGCGGACGTGCCTACATCCATACAAGGGTCAAATAAAGAGGAACTGGCCCAAGACGAGACTGTGGAGGAGCCCCAGGAGAAAGACAAACCAGAGGCTGGCATGTACACCTACCTCGATCCTAACCAGGTATAACCACGCAGGGCGCTCTGTATTGATATACGCAAGTTTAAAATTATATTTATAAATGTGTGTCTGTATTTGTGTCTGTCTGTGCGTATATATGTATATATATATATATATAACGTGCATCACAGTGATGTATATGCAGATTGTATGAGTACCATCTGCCGTCCCTTGTCTCTGGATGCTCACATATCCGTATATACAGTCGGCGCTTAAACTATCCATGCTTGCTGTGTGCACCATACCCTCGTCTACGAGCGCGACAGTCGTTCTGTGGGGTGTTATCAGAGTCTTCATTCAGTAGCGGACTAAAAGACATTTGAAATGCATCACCTTGACATTGTGAGTGTGTGTGTATGTAACTACAATAGTTCTGCCAGAGTCTTCATTCATTGGCAGATAAAGCACACTCGAATAACATCACATTGACATTGCATGCATGTATGCATGTATCTGCAATACCTCTGCTGTGACCACCTCGACTCGAATCTGGGCTGAATCCGGCCAGGCCAGGCTCTCTCTTCAGGTCCTATTTCTAACACTCAGGTCGCTAACTGGATCATGAAGCCCACCACAGTCAATTACAGCAACAGTCAGCTGTCTATCTACCTCGCATACAGGCTCAGTCCATTACATATCTACCCCCTCTCGTGCCATAGTACAGCGACAGTGGACAATATATCAGCCTCGCATACGGGCTCAGTCCATTCCTTATCTACCCCCTCTCGTGCCATGCATGTGTATCTGTCTGTCCTGGAGCGTCTATGCGCATGAACCCACCCACGTGTACCATGCCAATCTGTGCCATCCGTTGTGTGTGAGGATTGGATATTCCTGCCACACGGAACGGATGCGATGGGAGACTCGTATTTCACCTGTACTACCGCTGGCCCTCTAATTAACCCCTGCAATACCCACACGTGCCTTAACACTCGCACGCGCACAACCAGTTGAAGATACTGTTGGACTGTCTACGGGATTCGCACGAGTTTGCAAAGGGCTTCAACAACGACCAACGGCTGCGCACTTCTCTGTGGAAGGCTGGCTTCATGAAACAACTGCCCAATCTGCTGAAGCAGGAGACATCGTCCTTGCACGCCAGTTTAGGTGGGTAGAGGGTGTAGAAGGTGTAGGTCTGGGTGTACGTGTATGTGTACATGTATGTGTACGTGTATGTGTACGTGTACGTGTACGTGGGTTTGTTGCAGTTGTGACGCCAGTTTAGGTGGGTAGAGGGAGCAGAAGGTGTACGTGTATGTGTACGTGTACGTGGGTTTGTTGCAGTTGTGACGCCAGTTTAGGTGGGTAGAGGGGGCAGAAGGTGTACGTGTATTTGTACGTGTACGTGTACGTGTACGTGTATGTGTATGTGTTCGTGGGTGTGTTGTAGTTGTGGGAGTGGCCGTGTGTGAGTAAGCTATGGCCACGTGAGAGTTATTGGAGACAAAGGGCAGTGTATAGTTATGGGAAGTCTTTGCTGCTGTGCCGAACGGGATATATTTAGATAGAACAACTCCATGCTTGTACTTCTATATGCACAGACCGGGTACCTTCCCCCTCGGTACTCAATACAACTGCGAACAGACTCTTCTGGGTAAAAACAATTGACAGAAATTGAGATCCCAGAATATTATTTGTTTTTGTATAATTTATAATTCAGATTGAACTTTTGGCCTCGCCCTTGTGCTGCTACAACTCCGTAGCCCTTTAGAAGGGGCGCTGATCAGAAGTAGAGGAATTCCTGAATAGCACTAGTCTCGATGTCATTGGTTTGTGCGTGCGGGTACTGCATATCTGCCTACATACTTGTATATATATATATATATGCTTATATATATATATATATACGTATACGTATACGAATGTGCGCTCTTTCTATTTCTATACGTTATTAATGTACGCTGTTTCTCGTCACTGCCTCTACAAAATATGACCTCACAAGATCCTATGCGCCTCTCCTGTACCGGCCACACTAAACCACGCAGGCATATTATTCCGAATCTACGATGACGTCAGTCGCGAGGAGATGTGGACAAATGTCGAGAGTCGGCTGTACCAGTTTGGCAACCAAATCATGGAGTTGTTTGTGCATCTGCAGAGTGATAAACAGCGCGCCATCTGGTCACCCGTATTGGTGCTGATCCTCACCAAGGTACGTCTCGTACCGAGTGCCCTGTGTGTTTGGTCATGTTGAATCTATATATATATATATATATACCTCACATATCATGAACGCATCCGCCCTGTTCCTGTATAGATACAATCCGCTGGTTCTATTATATAACTGTACCTCCGTGGACTTGATGCGGATGCTTCTCATCCGTATTTGTTTAACCTGTGAGTCTTGGGTCTAGTTCGCTGTATGAGATAGGTAACTCTCTCGTCACGTGCGTGTTCTATGACCAGCCTCTGTAGTGCACCTAGACAGTCAGCTTGTGCACTAAGCAGGTTGCTTCTATACTTGCATGTAGTCGTGACTGAGTTGCATTTCTTCCAGTGGTACGCTACACATGCAACGCTGGTGCAGATTGGTATATTCTCTGTGTGCCATAAAAGGTATATTATGTTGTTGCTTGTCTATTGGAGTGCCGGGTTGAACCTGTCTCCCCACTCACCCATTTCAGTGTCTTATTGGCTTCCAATACCAAATTCGTTCCGGCTACTGCTTGATTTTTCAGTGTGTGGTGTTCAGATTTGCCGTGCGTGAGTCTAGGTATATATTGTCTGGTGCTTCTTCGACTACCAAACCCGCACCTACTCAGTTAAAGTGGGTCGATATATCACTGCGTCCTCTGGTCCTACAGGGTCACGTGCATGCGCTTTGTTCGCCGAAGCCCCACCACACTTCAGTACAAGCGATGCACATCACTACATACCCATACCCGCGTGTGTTGACTTTTAACTTCACAGGTACTGGGCTTCAATGACGATCGGTTCGCCCGCCATGTGGGACAGTACTACAGCAATTTGAGTGAGATGATGGCGCTCGATATGCGGCCCGAATTACGCAGTATATTGCGCGACGTCTTCCGGTGAGTGTCAAATGCGAGTGTATTTGCAACCCATCACTGTCCCTATCCTTATTCACGTAGCTGTACTACATTGTTGGTGAGACCTACGCATGTGTACGGCAGGTGCACACGTGCGGCGTGCAGCCTTGTCCCGTGGTGATCCAAATAGTGCACTTTAAGCAACCCCTGCAATGCTGTTTGTTTTCCTTATTACAATTCATTTCTCATGAATCCGCTCCTATAAATAGAACCTGAGCAAGGATTTTCGTTATGTGTGATATATATCTCAGGCTACATAGAATTATCAGCAATCGCTCATGCGATACTGATGCATGTACGTATACTAAGTCTTACCTCGAACAACATGATTTATATACATGAGAAATATTGTCACTCAGATTTACTTTGGAGGATAAAAAGCACATATATGGGATACTCATGTCCGTATCTGTACTAAGATTTACCTTGGAGAACATGGTCCATATATGCAACGTCCACCATCAGAATGTGATGGATGATCTTATGCATGTCAGTCTGCGCTTAATTTATAGTGCGGTTTGTAATGTCGTGCTCTGGACATTTGCAGGCGGATTGGCAATCAGTTCTTCATCATGTCTCAGCAAGCATCGGAGAACGCGAAAGCTTAAAGTATACACGTGGAATGATGCCAAGCCTGCTATCTTCTCGTCTGTAATACTGCTTTCAGAAGACTCAACGGCCATACATCTCATGTGATCAGCATTTGAGGTGTCTCTCAATTTAGTGTAATAATATGATCAATGTTATAATAAACGGTTTTAGAATGGAGGTTCACAAATGAGACCTTCTAACTGTGCAATTTTAGCCCAGATGCTATCGATCCGGTAAAGTTTGCGCGTGATATGCGTCCGGGGTTATAAAAAGTTAAGCCGCCCGCTATAAGGGTCGATTGTATATACGGATATAGCTCAATTGCTGCCTCTGTACTACTGAACGAACACTCGTGCAGCACAGTATGGTTTGAGTTGTTGGTGGGAAGACGAGATTCTGGCTGGAGTACGATTATGTATCATAGTTTGAATATATACAGAGTGCCATCACGGCAGCTATAAACCCTCTCACTAATGAGAGGTTGCATTTATTTATAGACAATTTCTTAAAAAGCAAATTTAGAACAGCTAAGGCCAATGCTGTGTACTTCAAAAATAAATCCGAGTCTGAATGAGTTGGCTGTGTGAAGATATGTAGCCACGAAAGGATGAGGGTAGCCGCGGCTGTAGCTTAAATTCTAGACCGAATTACAATCTACCTTCTTGGTTATTGACTCGATTTAATTCGTATTTATCATTTACAACACTACGATCGAAAGTGACACGACCTAAATCAGCAAAATGCTTCAGTTTAAGTACTACCTCGTCTAAAATCCCAAGACGCTGAAAGTTGTGTTCTAAAAATATGAATGGTGTATTTCAGGGATTCGTAAAACTCTGTAGTCGCTGTATATATTTTAATCTGAGATAACGATTTGAAACTTGGATACCATGTCTGGAACTATGTTCAATAATGGAAATACCACCGATAAAAATGTGATGACCACTATATCGAAACAATTCACTTAGTACTGTTAATCATCACAAGTACATCGAACGAAAATATAGCAAACATAATGTAGTACGCCCTAAGCACGGGTAGAGATCGAACTGGAAAAAAAAAGATATATAATTATTTAGCGCAACCAAAATAGAAGAGGCAACGTGAAGTAAATGAAACGGTATGTAGAGATAAAACTCAAGATAAAAATCGCTTAGCGCAACCAAAATAGAAGAGGCAACTTGGAGAGACATTGCTTCGTATGAAGTTCATTTCAGGTTTTCTAGGCTAAGACATTTTAGTACCAAGACCAGAGGCCTGGAGCAAAAGTACTACATTTTCCTGTCCACACAAAGTTAAACACTACATCCCTGACTATTCTCTTGTTGTTTTTATTGCGTGACAACCTGGCATAAAGCCGCCCGGTGTATCATAGAGCGGGGATCCGAGTGCTCACGTGGCGTTTTGGTCATTGATATACCAAATGACATGGCCAAGAGAATCGAGGATTCCAATGAGAGCTTTCTGAAAGAGCCAGAATGGCGTTGCGGATACCGAGAACCCTAAAATCCAGATTTTATAGCAAGAAACTCTCATTAATTTATAGAAGTCATCAGGTATAGCTCACTCTCGAAAGCTAATCAAATTACTTAACCTATTCCCGAGAGTTGGTTAATACTTAACCGACAACCGAGAGTTGATTAAGTTTCTTGACCGACTCCCGAAAGTTGATTAAGTCTGTCAACCGCGACATTGTAAAAATAGCTGCGTTCCCATGTGGGTCACAACCTATGCGGAAAGGCACCATGTGATCAGCGTGGAATTTAGTTGCAGAGAAGTCGAAATAGAATAGCATCGAAGTATTGAAATGTTTTGCAGAAAATTTCTCATACTGACCATATATGTTTTACCCTGGCCAGCCTAAGCGGCTGAATACTAGCACAAACATCTTAGGTATAAAACCAAAGGTGAGATCAGACATGAATACACATTTGCACTTTATTTATAGTCAACTACATTGCACTCTAACAGTGAGACGTATATATAGTCTGAACCTATATCACGTTATGATGGTTGTAGACCGTATTATGCCCCATCTGCAAACTCCGTAGTGTAACATGTCATGTCATCATGTTTGTACTTCCCGAGAATCTTTTTAGACATAAAGAGTTGTAGCTTCATGTGTGCGACAAAGGATGATTTTTGTCGTTGGAATGCGACGTGACCCGATATATAAGGCACTAGAGCCACCAACGTTATTAACTTCATCTCTTCTTATCGGCCACTGAAATCTTGAATGGGCCAATATACTTAAGCCGTGAGCACAGTTGTGTCGGAATTGCAAGTCATGATGTTGATTATATCGTCTACCTCAAAATTGACTTTTTCTGGAGTCATTCTATCGCTTTTATCTCTTCTTGATATCCTTCATCTCCCTCAAACAAAAAAGACTACGTCTCTAGTCTTATGCAAGACACTGGCGTTTCTTCATCCGGATGTACCATTATAAATACTGTTGAGTGTCCGTCGAGAATAATAGGTCGATCATCTCACTTTGTTCCTTCTACGACTTCAGCTGCGTAACAGTTGTTTTAGCCTTCTCCAACTTATTGTATTTACAAGATGATGGCTTAAAACTCTGTTGCGCTGCTTCAAACCATAAGTCCTTGTGTAAGTTGGCAGTGAGCACGAATTGACCAACTTCTTTCAACGACCTTGTCAATTTCACCAAACTACTCGTGTCGATAGAGTCCTGATGGTCTTTTCGATCTAGACAATACGTAATAGGTAACCAACCAATATCCTTGACAAATTTCTTGCCCACTACTGCCTTCTCAGGTTCAATCACACGCAGCTCTGAATCAAACTAACGGCAGCTCCACAGCCCAGTAGCCAAATGTCGATCCCTCTGCAAGCCATAGCAAGTCCTCCAACTGTAGCTGCACTACCACTTATAACATTCTGGTCACATCCACACAGTCTGAATGGTCGTTTTATGTCGTAATTGTCAGCTCTCATTGCATGTGCTCGTTTGTAAATGGCATATAGCTCAAGCACTGTTTTCTAAATTCTAGAACTAGCCCTTTGTTGCAGTCTTATAAACAGGTCGCAAGTCTTTGAACCCAAAAAAAAATCAAGTATTGCCTTTCGCCCAGGACTCTTCTACTGTAGCATAGAAACGATAGTCGTGCGCAAAAAAATTATATTCCAACACCTGTCACTTCCAATACACATAAAACGAATTTGTGCCCTTCCGTTGATGTCACCACTACATGAATGGGCTTCTTGTGTATATATACTCTGGGGTACAATACTCGTTGAATACTTTTTGTTGTAACGTTTCCAAAACACGTACGAGTTCGCAATTGTGTTCTACGTCTGTCATCTGTTGTTGTACTCCACATATGTTTTTGCAAATACATTGCCCAATTCGATGTGTACGCTTCGTCATATCCGCCTCTATCCTGTTCATGTCAAACAACAGTCTCTTAACACAGACATACACAGGTACCCACATATCGCCTCAAAGTAATTGTCTGACATCTTTGCAGGAGTGCACCAAAAAATAGCTTATGTTTCCAGATTTTTGCCATATGTGTGTATGCCATATTTTAAAATAGTTTTAACCGCACGAGAAATGAATAGAAGGTCCCTTTGCAGCATAATTAATCACGTTGCAGATGCTGTAGTCGCCAGCACCCCGTGTAAGACGATATTCACAGTACCCTTATACACCCCTCAAGCCTCTTTTCGGACAATGGTCAAGCACGTAACTATCGTACACCAGCCCAAAACTTAAAATAGCTAAAAGCAGCATGAACACGATTAATGCCGCCGTCGTCAAACCGCCTGCTTCACCACTAGTCCCCAAACCGCCGTCAAGTACTTTCGTGTCAGACATAAATTTGAAACTTTGTGCAATTTTCCAAATTTAATCTAGTGTCTTTCTGTAGAGTATATAGAGCAGCTGAAAGATGCGACTCAAAAGGATACAATAAACCTCTTCTCAAGTACGCTTATCTCAGCTAGGAAACGTCTCTAGTCTGAAAGAGTCGAGCTGAGTATTTGTGTTTTCTAATTCACTAAACTCAGGTTTCTACTTAGGGTTTTTCTCTCACACGCGGGGTCCCGGTTTAGCTTACCGGTTCTACCGCTAATATTTCTGATGACAAATATCAAGAATATTTGTATCCAAACCCAAAACTCGGAATTTGATGATTCTGTGGTTTTTGATTAGCTTTTTGATTATCTGGTCCCTCGATGCTACATTCCTGAGTTGCGATACCGACGGCTACCGACGTAATTTGTAGAATCTATTTAAAATCTTGTCACCAATTCCAGTGCCAGATATGGTGTCCTTGAGAATCTCTATCGGTACTCTGGCGATCACACCTTCGTTGAGTGGTAGCTCGTACTGATTAATCTGAAACCCTCTATACGACCGAAATATGCCGTCCTTAAATTTCACATTAACTCTGTCTTGCTTCTGCGCAGCAAAAGCTAGTAACGTTGCCCTTCGTCGCCCGCACATATTTAAACTGTGTGTATCATGTTCGCAAACTCCTGTACTGTGATGACTGGCTCAGCCCTACCGTCCATATAATGGACCGTCCATATAATTGTTAAGTTCGGAACTGGTAGATTTTGGTTGGCGCCTGAAAAAAAATCTTCAGCTCCTATAAATTGGGTTTAGGGACAGTC
The DNA here is from genome assembly GCF_001186125.1 of Sphaeroforma arctica JP610. Taxonomy (NCBI): domain Eukaryota; class Ichthyosporea; order Ichthyophonida; genus Sphaeroforma; species Sphaeroforma arctica. The sequence continues at coordinate 69,152 of NW_014040400.1, read as the reverse complement.
AGAAGAGGAGTGGAACGACGTCTGTCTGGACATAAACAAGGCATACGACAAGGTCGCTCTCCCACGCCTATGGGTACTTCTGTGTCACACTGGAATGCCCGAAAACTGGATCAACTGCCTCCGCGCGCTGTTTGAGAGGGTCCCTACCCGAGTGACATACCGTGGCACGCTCTCATCTCTATTCCTTAGAACGAATGGCATCCTACAAGGCTCAATCGTCGGCCCCCAGCTCTTTATTATTTACATGGATTCCTTAGCTGTCACGCTAGCACAATTTCGGCCCAAGCTCCTCCGTTCTTATTTATTTGTCGATGACACATGGATCCAAGCCCCTCGATTGGTTTCGCTCCAGCCCTTCTTAGATGACATTGATGCGTGGGGACGCAAATCTGGCCTCGAACAGGGTGTCATTAAACCCCGAATACAATCTACCGACTTGCGACACGCGGCGCCAACCCTCCGTATAAATGGTGAGCTTATCACGCCGACGCTTGCAGACGCACCTTGGAACACACGTTACCTCCCCCTGAAACTGGCGCTCACACATGCCAAACCGAAACACTCCAAATACCTGGGGTTCCCACTCTTTCACGGAGTACCAGGAACCAACCTCGCTAGACATATGGAATCCCTGGTTGCAGCATTATCACTGGGTATCGCCTCTTTCCGCGCTTATGGCTTCCATGGCTTCCATGGCTTCAGCTGGCGACACCCCCGCAACCGACTGGTGATGTTCAAAACATTCATCCTATCCACAGCTACATATGGGCTGAACATTATTGCCTGGTCTCCGCCTATATGGAAGGATGCGTTGGACCCCCTATTCGAGCGTTTTAACTCAGCACTCATTCAAGCAGCAGCCATCATCACGGGCACTAAATACCTTCGGTTTCCCAAACATCAAACAAACTTACTTCACTTTTGCGACCTGCTCCCCGCGCGACCATTCGCGGACTACCTCGGAGGTTGCCTGGGAATACAACTCGACTCAATGGCAAGCACAAATTCACTTACCCCTCTGACGCAACCCGCCTGGGCCCACGATAAACCATCACAGCGCTTCCCGTACAGTATCTATGCTCACCTGAAAACTGTACACAAAACCACGGGCGGGCGTACACCCGACCATGTAGCCTTTCGCCAACGCTGTGACGACATCAGGAAGAACTCAACAAAACGTTGGTCCAACAAAGAGATCGCGGCAATGGCCCGGCGCCAATACTCACAGCCAGACACGACAGCTTCAATCGCTGCTTCGAGTCTACACCAATCCGGCTCTGTGCTATGATTGTAACGAATACGTACATGTTCACATTGCTCGACTACCGCACCGACGGCTGTCTCTGTCCTGTCTGCCCCGGTAGCCACAAGTTCACTACCAGCCACTTTGCCTGCATCCAACAACTGATTCGGCGCATCCTGGTAGGCCCGAAACTGCCGCCCATTGGCCCTGACCTCCTTCAGCAATTACAGGAGTGCCACGATTTCCACGGTATCT
>NW_014040400.1:38720-47429 GCF_001186125.1 Sphaeroforma arctica JP610 | reverse complement strand
CCGTATTTCTACACCATCGCCTAGAGACCAGTCAACCTATTCTATTAAAAATTCCCAAAAAAAATAATTTAATATTTAATTTAAGTATATACATCTATTTTCAATTAGTAGCCAAATTAGCAGGATACTCTCCTTAGTTTCTCGCACATGTGTCAGCTTGCCTAAGCGGTGGTTCCGTTCGATAACACCTTCAATATTTTGTTTGGCCTTATCCAACGTAACAATCGGTTGTTGAGCCTCAGATCTTAATGACCGGTTTAGCGTAGAATGGAACAGACCTCTGCCTTGATTTCTTCAACCGGTGTCGAATCAGATAAAACTATGTCGCCACCTCAACAGTAAGCAATGACGATTGCCGATAAATTACAAGCAGTCGATTCAACAATCGAACAATTCTTGCCCATGTAGTTTATTCATTCATCGTGTAACAACAACAAAACTACACAATTAATTAAATTTTAGTTAGCTTAGCCTGTAAAGAACGTAATAGTCAAAACTGAGTAACGTTTAGTTAAGAGTGTTATGTCTGAAACAAGTGAGCTCAGTCAGAAGTGCATTATGAACAGCGCGCGTGCTGTATTTATTAAGAGGAAATACTCTAAATGTACATGGCCTACATGGGAAAGTCACTAAATGTACTTACAGATTTACGGGTACGTTTTCTAATTGCCCAATTAAAATCGCTAACTGTGATTTTTAGTTCCTATCTCAAACTTTTCAAACAAAATTTAGTTGTAGTTTTTTTGATGACGCAAAAAAAAAAAAGGATTTTTCTATTTTTATCAGGTTCAAAATGCCGGCGAGTGTGCCAACTGACAACCGACTCGCACATCCATGGCCCTCTGGATTTGGGACTCTGCTAAATTTACGATTTCCGCTACGACACGCGCCGTGACTCTTTTTTTGTTATATAAATAGAGTTTTATTTGGGCCTCACTTCAATTTCTTATCTCAATATTTATTATTTACAATATCAGTCAACAGTATTGAATTTAGGTTAATAATCACGTACTTCTCCATCCACTACGCTATATTATCGTACTCTTCTTGCGGTGCTACTACCCCACCCTCTGCAGTAAGATAGCGAATATCATTATTAGAGCGTATCTCAGCTAGTAGTAAATCTCTTCGGTCTCCAACCAAGTCGCGTTTGTTGTACTCTACCGCTCTATTGTCCAAGAGATAATTGATATGCGGTCCTGATGCATCCAAAACAAACGCCCATGATGTACCAAGATCGCGTGCTATAACTAACTTGTTACGTAAACGAGCCACTGCTATTCCGGAAGATGTGCAACCATATCGTTCTCCTAGCTCCCTCTTCAATTCATCACCCTTCATGAGCGACACATCAACCCAATTTCTATTGTAGTCGGTAAGTTCGCCATTTGCCGATCGTTGTAAATTCTCTGCCCTATGTCGTCTAGCGCAATTGGTCTTAGCCTTCTTTATAGACTTTTGTGATAAATACAATCTGTTCATACATTTGACCATATTATTTGCGCCGATATTGATGAGCGTCGATAATATTGGCGAGTATACATCTTGCTCACGCCCGCGTCCACATTTACATTGGGCTAACAAAAAGGCAAGCACTTGGGCTGCCGGCGTGCGCGCTTGTCCACCAGTGCTCGCAGAGTTTGAACACTTACCTTCGTACTCTTTATGTCCTGGAAGAGCATTGCATTTACCTCTTTATCACTAGTAAGTGTATTTACAATTTCTGAACATATATCAAACATTGCATGTACAGCTTTGCTCGGATACGTCAATTCATCATGCTCCATATATTCCATTAACACTCGTGGATATTCCATCGTTTCTACACTGCCGATATCACCTACAGCAAGATTTCTATTCACTCGTACACTTGCGAAACACAACTCACACCATTGATGCAGTCTTGTTGCTTTCTTCAACACAAATATAACTTTATTAGCACAGAAGCCGGCTATATAAGATTAAGCCGGTCTCTTAAACATTTGCAGCATACTGACGGATTGTTCGTGATATGGCGACAGCATAGTATCGTAAACTGTGTCAGCAATGTAATCATCCGGTTCAGTATCAAAAATTGCTCGCACTCGCTTACGATTGCAAGAACTACTCTCACTATCTGACGCTGCGATATACGCTTTACACACCGTCCTTTTTCGTTCGTGCTCACACATCTCCGTAACATCAGTCACCCGTTTCTTTTCTTTTCGCTTGTACAATTCATGTGAGCTTTTTGAGTCTATGAACATTGTAATTTTTAAGCTGAGGGAGGGGGGGCTATGTAAAAATAGCGGGTTCCTAAGTAGTTGCACAGTTAACGTATTTTATAAACATATTAACGCATTAACGTTTATACTTATAATACTGGAATACGTTTAACGAATTGGACATGAACAAGAATTGAGGTATTCAAGATTCTGAACATGTGATAGTACTCAGTAGAGTATGGGACTCTACTGGGGACAATTAGGTGGTTTTCTAAATATAGATTGGTTTTTCCACTGAAATTAGAATTGTACATAATATAGGAATGATACAAATCTGACACCTGAAAATGACACTTTGGGAATCTCTAATTAACGGGAGTACCATGAGAGAGGGTCTCAGGCATGAAATGGTTGTTGGTACAAACCTATGGTATAATTCGATAACAAGCTCAGAGCAAGATAATCCACTGAGAAAAGGACAGAATCAGAGTTGTTAGAAATTAGGACAACAAGGTTTTGATTCCTCCTAGTCAGCCAACTAGATGTGCCCGTCTATGCCTTAAATGGGATGGAGAGCTAGGTACCAAGTGAAGGGGTTTAGGTGCAGATGTATACTACTCGGACTTGGTGTTTTGATTTTATTTTTATTTTTTTAAGTTGGACTTAGAGATAATTTATTGGTTAGTTGGAGTAGATAATTGTTTCAAGGCGATTATGCGTCCAATGAAATGATATCTAGTCTTTGTAACTAAAACATAAATAAATCTAGACCGAAGTAGCGAATGATTAGAGCGGAGCATATAGACAATAGTCTCAGTCTAAAATCCCCTAATCTTTTGCTCACTACCAAGAGCTAAAACTAAACTTATTTAACATTTTGCATTTAAACGTTATAACGTATTGTCTTATAAACGTAAACGTATTGGTATCGTATAGTCAGCCTAGAGGAGACCTATGGATTGATTTTAATTATTTATGGACTCAATCTGTACTACATAGGTTTTGCTAAAACGCAGTATGTAAAGAAAAAGGGTGACGTGCGAGTAAGGTACTTGCTAGATAAAGTAAAATACTCGCACAGTTACCAATTATTGAATGTAAATTTCACTGAAGGAAAATTTCCTCCAAGCAGCATGCTGTAGTTTAAACAATAAGCAGGACAAGACACATGGTAAGTAAATGTTTCAACAAAATATAGAAGCGAGCATGCACCAATGCATGCATTTATTTCTTCTTCGCCTTGAACTGCACTGATATAACAGCATTAGTATTTCTGATACGATTAATGATAAAGAATCGGCCAGGTCGGAAAGTAAACGTACCAGCATGTAATTGTTCTTTGCATTTGCACGCATGCGTATTATCAACTTACCTTGACGTTACCAGTTACGGCCCCATTGATGCTCTCTTTTCATTCTCGCTCTTCCAAGTTTGCTGTATGTAACTAGATTAATTTCATAAATTTAGTATTGTTCGATAACAAACATCAGAAAGGTTACTGACACAAATATAGCTTATTTCACAGCATACCTCGGGTATCAGTTACGTATGCAATATGCGATGCTCGAAAAAGAATAGTATTTGAATAATTTGTGACCGTTATATTTTATATCAAACTCCTGAACATTCGTCTATATACACGTTAATTTATTTATTTATTTATTACCTATATCTTCACCGCTCTTTCTAACGGATCAATAAAAACATAATACCCTTCATTTATAGTAAGGTGTACGAAAGAGGGGCGCTTAACTTGGAGGGGGGCGAGAGAGGGGCGCTTAACTTGGAGGGAGGCGAGAGAGGGGCGCTTAACTTATAGGGAGGCGAGAGCGGGGCGCTTAACTTGGAGGGAGGTGAGAGCGGGGCGCTTAATTGGCGGGAGGCGAGAGCGGGACGCTTAACAGCCGTAGTCTTAACGGGACGCGTAACAGCTGTAGTCTTAACGGGACGCTTAAGAGTCGTAGTTTTAACGGGACGCGTAACAGCCGTAGTCTTAAGAGTTAGTCATACCAGCCGTAGTCTTGAGAGTCCCCTTGTCTTTTCCTTCTCTTCTCCCTTCTTCTTCGCTTCTTGTGTGTGTGTTGTGTGGCTTGTCACTTCTTGTTTGTCATGAATCATGATATATGTTATGTACACTATAGTGTGCACTGTGCACTGTGCAGACTGCAGCGCTAAGCTCATTACGTTTTGCCTATACGCAATAAACTTTAAACGTAAACGCAATAAGCTTTTATAAAGCGTTGTTTTTTTTAAAGTATATCGGGGGCAAATCGACAATGAAAATTTTCCAAATTTGCACCTGAGAAATTGACCTTTTTTAATTGAAAGGCGATTTGAAACTATTCACAACGGACAGAAAGTGAAAAATAGGACAATTCGTGACAGATAGGCCGCCTCAAAAATTACACCTATTTGTAAACCCATACATAGGGATAATATTATTTATTTCAAAGGAGTTAAGTTTCAATGTTTGTACAAACAATAAGTCTTTAGTCGTGAGTCGTGAGTCGTGACTATGAATTCAAATTTCTTACAAACTCGAGTTTATGTAGCCTCCTAAAATAATTTAATACAGGAGGCTACGGGTCTACTACCACAAGATGGCAGAGGTCGTCAGGGTATTTGACTACGAACTTGTGCCTTGTGGTCTCTACTTGTTGTTGTGGATAGCCTCCTAAAATAATTGCAGGAGGCTATGACTACCAGAGGACAGCGTCAGGGGGCGGCAGAGGCAGAATCCAACTCCACCACTGCCCCCAGGCCAGCAGAGAGAGCGCCAGCCTTAACCTCGAACCGTTTTCCGTTCAAACTTCTATAAATCGAATATATATACGTTTACGTTCAACTTCTATTCCATATTTAAAAGTATGTACCGTTTCCCCCGTACAAACCAGCTCTATAACTTAGGTAGGCCTTTCTGATCACATTATATCCGATATAACGTTTTAAAATGAATAAATATGCGTGTACGTTCAACTTCTATTCCGTACATACCCGCATACGTCTACACATTAATATAAAAACCGAAAGAAATGGTTCAGCGTTCTGAGACTGTGCGACTGTGCGTGCAATGATGCATACATATCACTCAATTGATGTTGATTGTTGAACATAGTGTAGAACTGCGACTGTATGTAGGATGTAGACTGTAGGCTGTATCATGTGTATGTAGGATGTACACTGTAGACTCTAGAGTGACGTGAGTGTAGACTGCTGTAGAGTGTATACTGTTATTTTAAAAATAAATAAAAGAGTATATGTTTAAAATAATAATAAAAGACTGTTAGTGTGTATGTATTTAGTTTGTAGTGTGTACGGTGTGCTGTGTAGAGTGTAGACTGTAAATAGTAGATTAATCATACACGCTCGAACACACACAACCACTTCTTCCCATCAATCTTTCCTGAACCACTACAGCGACTATGAGAGCCATACCATATGTTCATACATTGTATCATACATACTTGCCATTTTTGAAATAAATAATATTATCCCTAATAAGTAATAACTAATAAGTAGAGTATATGTACTGTACTAAATACATACTGAACTAAATACATACTGTGCCCAACAAGGCCCCGAGCGGTATTATTTTACATAAAACCATAGCGGCATAGCCTTCAGAAAATTGACATACACACAGTAGAGAGAGAGATCAGAGAAGAGAAAGGCTATATATAAAATGTATATGCCGAGGTCGTACAAATTACAAATTTACAATGTATTATATTTAAAAATAAATAATAACTGTTCCCAATGTGTCATATTTTAAATAATAACTGTTCCCTTGAGGCTTGACGGCTGAATCCCCGAATATAAATAAATACCTTTGACTCCGGAGTCTGAGGTAGTGATATGTAAGTGGATACGAACTTCTGAATACCACTATATTTTTAGATTTAGAATACACATTTTGTATTTGCGTATCCTTCTGAAAATTGTCTATTTTGCATCATAGGGGATAGAAGGCTCGTATTAGTCATTTTATTTCAATGGGGTATTTATCATTACTGAATACTGTATAGAAATTAGAGAATGAACTTTTTTATTTTTAAACAATATCAGCCCGATGGCCCCAATCAGAAATCAAAAAAATGAACTTTTTATATATGTAATAATTGTGTTTTTTTGAGAAGGCCATGATTTTTTGTTCAATTTTGATTTTACTCTCTCTACTCTCTCTCTCTCTATGCAGAGAGAGTAGTAGAGAGTAGAGTAGAGAGAGACTGAGAGACTGAGAGAGAGAAAGAGCGAGAGAGAGACTGAGAGACTCTTCTCTTTCTCTTCTTCTTGTGGTGTGTGTGGAGAGAGAGAGAGAGAGCGACTGTGTCTGACCGTCTGAGACTAAGCTCAATACGTTTTTCCTATAAGCGATAAACTTTAAACGTAAACGGATAAAGTTTTGTTTAAAAAAAGCGTTTTAAAGTATATCGGGGGCAAATTGACCTTGAAAATTTTCCGAATTTGCACCTGAGAAATTGACCTTGTTTAATGGAAAGGAGATTCGAAGCTATTTACAAATCTACACAAAGCGAAAAATAGGACAATTAGGGACAGTTGGGTCGCCTCGAAAAATGTACCTATTTGTAAACCCATAGGACTATATTTTGGATAAATTTTGAACGTAAACGCTTTTTTGCGGCTAGGAGTCGCCGAGAGGATGGACTTGCGTAAACGCTATTTTGCGTTTAAACGGTAAACGTAATGATGTCAGTCTGAGAGTGAGAGGGAGACTCAAAGCCTCAGTACTCCAGGAGCTAGGAGTCGCCGAGAGGATGGACTTGGAAATATTTTGGGGGAGAAGATGGCGAGAGGGAAATGTATGCCAAACCAAACCAAGTTCCAACTGGCCCACAGGCCACCGAGGCCACAAGACAGTCGCAACACAAGTGACAAGTGACGCTACACTCCTACACTCCTACACTCCTACAAGGCTACAGTCCTACACTCTCGTCAGAATATTAATATATTATGCTCTGTAGAACTAGTTGAAATTATATACCTCCGGCTTGCGCGTCCAAGAGGTAAGTCGGGAGGTGGCTCCTATAAAAGTCCACCACATGAGCGAATAGCGTCAGAAACACAAATGTTCTATCACAGGCCACATCTTACAACAAAATTCGGAACTCACTGAATTAGCAACTCGGAGAAGGTAATATACATATCAAACGAGATTAAAACACAACAATATCAGTTTGTCACGAGCATACATCTATTAGCAGAATGTTAAGTCAAGGAGGGGATATCAGTTTTGAACTCCAAGGAGATAATTTTTAGAAGGTTAATTTTTTTAATCGACAATATGCCCAGAACTCTTGTCGAACCTTCACCGGTGCACGAATCCGTGTAATATGTACAAATTCACCACAGCAGCAAGAGTCGAGCGACGACAATACAGATATCTATACACGAATGTTGCGGCGAAACTCTTCAGACTACAGGATCAAGAAAAACAATTGTTCACGGGTAGAGAAGTTGGGCGGTGCGGATGAATTTGCAGCTGCGCCGGAAAGAAGCAGGGAATCGACTCTGACGTGCTTCGCGACAGGAAAATTTCTCCGCACGATACTGAGGAGAGTGAGGTTTGCACGTAAAAATGAGCAAAGTGAGTTTGGTACATTAAAATGAGCAGAGTGTGGCAATCTGGTCTGCAACATGCCAGAACTCCGTAACATTGGTAGTCCTATATCATGCTCAATACAAACTGTCGATGACAATCTATTGTGATCTAAAACAGTATCTCCTTCTTTCTTAGGGAATCAACATTTAGCTTTCACTTTCTATGGCACTAGTACGCCTAAACCGTCAATAAAATACACTTTTGCATTTGACACCCTTTCTATTTCGTACGTCTATGTATATATGCATGTCAATGTATATATGTATGTATGTATGTATGTAAATATGTACATATGTAGCATGTATATGCTTTATATATTTACATAATAGTTATTACATAATGTTATACATATTCCTATATTATTATGGAACAGGGAGTAGATTCAAATGGGTTTTTACATAATTGTGTCACTGATTTTAAAATCAACTATTTAGTCATTAGATCAGTGACACGCTCACTAGTTGTGTAAACAACTATCTTCCCCACTCCACTTCTTTTGTCGTATAACTCAAAAAGTTCTCCCACCCACACCGCCTTTTAATCTATATCTCCTGCAGGACCGTTTGTCAGCAAGGAGGACAGTTTTCTCCACGTCATTCCAAGCTAGGTGTAGTGATTGGTCACTATTCACGCACCCACGCGTGGCTGCCTGTAAATAGATACCTTGTAGGTTTGCGTACTTATAACACATAGACAGCGCACCGTCAATAGAGCCAGGCCCAATAGGTGAAACATGTCCTCATAGTTACTAGCAGAGACGTACCAGTCCACAAACATCACAACATCGCTTGCCTCGCAGGGCTGGCAGTCGATAGTGAGCTGGGGAACTACACGCACAAAACGCAACATACATTAGGAACCCGACATAAAACACTATGTAAACAA
>NW_014040400.1:20021-32178 GCF_001186125.1 Sphaeroforma arctica JP610 | reverse complement strand
ATATATATATATATGTATGTATATATATACACTATATATATATATATATAGATGTATATATATATAAATATATATATATTGATGGGTAGGTAGGTGCAGCGTTGTGGGTGTGTGTCCGTATTTTAACTTTCTCTCTTTCAACTATCTTCCATGGTCGATTTCGCATACTGATGTCGAGTTGTGCTCGGAAAATTTGCTTTATGTTGCAATCATTTGCAATCTCTCGTTATTTATCTTTCTTCTCCTATATATGTGCAAGATGAGTATATACAGAAGTATGTGTAAATACGGGTTGTATCTGCATAGGTGGCAACGCGTGTTACTTCATACATGTATTTAATTAGTGTGAACCACCTTATCCGTATGTATGAACACCAACCGGTACTTGATGTTACAAAGTAGCTCCAGTTAACATGTGATCTCAACCCTCTTCTCACACCTCACCCCCCATGTGCTTCGTACACACCCTCTGTACAGCGGAGAAAGGGTCCGATAAAGCCTTACGATCCGAAATCAGTTTTATCTTCCGACACAACACTCGCGGAAAGCTGACGTCGTCGTCCACTGCGGACCAACTCTTATCACTGGTGGCATGTGAGATCAGATTATATCCCAAGAACCACCCCAAAGCCCCAACGACTGCCAGTGGTAGTAGTACTAGCAGGCGCAATCGATGATGGCTATAAATATAATTTAGTTGTGTGGCTATAAATAGGGTGCTCTGGTGCTATTTATAGAGGTGAGGTATAGTGTTTGCTTATGCTGTCCTTTCCGTCTTAGGCCAGCCTATCTCGCTGCATTGCCAGAGCGCTGGTAGAAACGTACAACGAAGTGGGTGAGCTCACCCGAGGAAACACAGTTGCCCGCACACAAAAGACAAATGGGTTCAGAAGAAATGTACAGGAACATGGGGTGAAGATGGATTTGTGGTTAGCATCACTTATGTTCAAAATGTGCAGTTAATGAGTGTATAGGTGGTTATCAGTTACATCAGTGTGCTGAGTGCCATCGGGGGATGAAAGCAGCTCTTTTTCGGCGGCAGTGGCAAGCATGGAGTGTATGTGTTAGGGCGGGTGAGTTTATACGGACGAGTTTTGCCTTCCTTACAAACAAACGAAGGTGGCAGTGAGTCATATTTGGTATCCATGCACAGCATAATCCTAATGGTTAGTGAGCACAGCTCAATACCCAATATCCACTCACCATGACAAACAAGCGAAGGTGGCAATGAGTCGTATTTGGTATCCATGCACAGCATAATCCTAGTGGTTAATGAGCACAGCTTAATACCCAATATGCACTCACCATGACAAACAAGCGACGTTGGCAGTGAGTCATATTTAGTATCGATGCACGGCATGTTCCTAGTGGTTAGTAAGCACAGTTCAATACCCAACATGCCCTCAGCATCGAGAGAGCTTTGCAACCCTCTATGCACGGCTCGTTATGTTAGCGAGAGGCACGAGTTTTGTAAGGTTGTGGCTATACTCGCCTGAGCTTACGCTAAGCAAGGCGGTGTCTGTCCTTGGGAGTGCTGTTGGCCTGGATTAGAGCACCTCACTACTTTGTTTTAGGGCTGCACCTAACTACTTTGTTGTAGGGCTGTATCTCACTTTGTTTTAGGGCTGCACCTCACTGCTTTGTTTTAGGGCTGTGCCTCACTGCTTTGTTTTAGGGCTGCACCTAACTACTTTGTTGTAGGGCTGTATCTCACTTTGTTTTAGCGCTGCACCTCACTACTTTGTTTTAGCGCTGCACCTAACTACTTTGTTGTAGGGCTGTACCTCACTACTTTGTTGTAGGGCTGTACCTCACTACTTTGTCTTCGCGCTGCACCTAACTACTTTGTTGTACGGCTGTATCTCACTTTGTTTTAGGGCGGCACCTCATTACTTTGTTTTAGGGCTGCACCTAACTACTTTGTTGTAGGGCTGTACCTCACTACTTTGTTGTAGGGCTGTACCTCACTACTTTGTTCTAGGGCTCTATACCAGGTGTGGACCTTGGGTGGGTATGTACAACTCACTGCTCAGAGTCTAACACTTATAGTCAAATTTCTGAGTTGATTATCTGATAGTACACGATGGACGTTGCATACCCTATCACCCTATTACAAACACCACAACACTACCGAATGCCCAATCTGCGGCATGCAACACGTACAGACTGACCACACAAGATGTTACAACCCAACACCTCTTGCGTACAGGCAAGCAGTGCCATACTAAATATGGTGCCTGGTTTTTAAGTCGAAGTTCTGAACTGCTGCGGTGTCTGTCTCAGGTCGTACACTGCCAAGTGCATGGTTCCGAGGGAATGCAGCGTGTGACCCGGTTAGATGCTATAGCTCAAACCGACAGAGCTATAATAAGTAATAAAAGGCTTGTCAAGAGCTGCATGATACGAGGGTAATAGTGTTGCAATCCACATCCATGTGTACGGCTACGCGTGTTTACATGAGCGAATGTGCTAAGTGTGTTTACATGTGAGACTCTGCAAAGTGTGTTTACGTGTGAGATTGTGATAAGTGTGTTTCCAAGGAAGATTGTGCTAAGTGTGTTTACATGTGAGACTCTGCTAAGTGTGTTTACGTGTGAGATTGCGATAAGTGTGTTTCCATGGAAGATTGTGATAAGTGTGTTTACATGTGAGATTGTGCTAAGTGTGTGCTTCTCAATGATCGCACACCTTTTGTGTGCCTGAGTCGACGAGGTACCCCGTTTCTGGTCTCTAGGGTGCATGTGGTCACTAATTGTGTAAGTGAAAGGTGGTTGGATATCGCTGCCGTTCTGTGTTCGTTTGGGGAGAAGCTTCGAGTCGTCTACTGATGATTTATAAGGAAGTCGACACACACAGGCACGACACTTAAGTAGAACCGAGGGATTACAGCACCTGTTCGGATACATCATGTAACTGGGTGTCATACACAGTACAGTACATAAAAGAAAACTTGGATCTTCTGCCCGTACAGGAAGCGTGACAACATATGATAGATTCCAATAGCTACGCGATGTGTATTTACTGCAACGTAAGCCTGTGCTGAGCTTGTTCGCATGTATCATAGGGGCGATGAGTTATCATACTTTCACTTACTGTAACGCAAGCTCGTGATCAAAGGTACAGGGTTTATCATACTTTCACCTACTGCAACGTAGGCTTGTGCTGGACTGGTTAGGGTGCATCAAAGGTACAGGGTTTATCATATTTCAACTTACTGCAACGTAGGCTTGTGCTGGACTGGTTAGGGTGCATCAAAGGTACAGGGTTTATCATACTTCAACTTCCTGCAACGTGAGCTTGTGCTGCACTTGCTCGCATGTAATCAAAGGGGCGATGAGTTATCATACTTTCACTTACTATAACGCAAGCTCGTGTTGAACTGGTTAGGATGTATCGAAGGTACAGGATTTTTCATATTTACCGACACGACAACGTGCTGAATACTTGCCGTCTGTGGTCAACTTGGACACCCGAGTCGACTGTAACAGAGATACCAACTATACAGACTTTCGTGCCTACGCAGGATGGAGTTGTGGTCGAATCGAAACATGCACAATCATTGCTTGCACTCTTCCATCGCGTGTGCATTCGTACACTCCTCAATAGCGTGTACTTAATAACCACTCCTCAAATACGTGTACTTCTGCGTGCTCTTTGGTTACGTGCGCTCATGTCACCCTCTGTCGTCACGTGTGTTTCGTACACACTTCAAACACTTGCTGCCTGTTGCTTGTTTTGTTGTACCACACACTTGGTAGTGTGTACTTCCGCGCTCGTTTCTGTGCCATGGGTCCTGCGTGGTCTGCTCAATGAAAATCAGTGCATTAGTAGGAGCTCAAGACATTTCGGTTGTCGGTTAGCTTAACGATATACTTTTTCTACACACCTAGTATACTACCATATGCAATAAGTAGAAGCTCAAAACATTCAGATTGTCAGTAAACTTAACGATACGCTTTCTACACACTTAGTATACTGCTATATGCAATAAAAGCGAATATTAAACGGTATGTCGCGGTAAAACCTATAGTTGCGAGGCTGCCTATCATTGAAGATTGTACAGGTCTTACACTAATTGTAGCAACTTCCGTTGCAAGGACATGACTGGCAGTGGGGGCTTAAAGCCGAGGAACGAAAACCAGTACACGTTTACGCTGAATGTATTCAAAGACACAGCATCAGTGCAATAAAAAACAGAGTACGCAATCGAAAAAGTGTTTACCGTCTACCCACTTATGCATGGTGCTTAATAGCAGATTGCCCAAGTAAAACAATGTATTCAGATTTATTTGTGTCTATATAAATTCAAGCGTGTTTTGCAGGAGCTTAAGCTTACAACCGGTGCTACGTTACACTAATAAAGTTCCGGCGAAAGTCTCATTGAATCAACCCAGTATACGCATATAATTGGGCATACTTGAGGCCTTATTGTACCATTATGTCCAACCTAATCCCAACTACGCCTATATTCTTTGGTTTATCACGCTATTGGTGGTGGGAGTATACGTATGCCTGTGAGACGACTTTGCCCAGCGCTGTGTAAGTGCATCTTCATCACCATCTTGATAGTGAGAAGCTTATATAGGCCCCAGTTCAATCGCGGAAATATGATTGGGACCTGTCTGTCAGTATATCACCATCACTTCAATTCGACATCAAACCGCTTACTTGTGCAAGATATGTACGCACACGCAATAGATGTGATGCTTCAGTTCAGATGAAAGTGGTGAGAGTGCCCTCTGCCGCCGCTGTTGTAAAGTTTACCGCCCGGTAACTCCACTCAACTATGCCGGTGCAGAGCGCACATACTACCTTTTCTCCATCATGTATCTGTATCATACGTACATAAAACGCGATGTACGTCTACGATCTAACGTGGTTGTATAAACCATGTCAGATGCTATACATGCTATATATGATTTGGATGGATTAAGCACGTTCTCCACGGATGCGACGGGCCAGCTGGATGTCCTTGGGCATGATAGTGACACGCTTAGCGTGGATTGCACACAGATTAGTGTCCTCGAAAAGGTTTACCAGGTATGCTTCAGCGGCCTCTTGTAGCGCAGCAACGGCAGCAGACTGGAAACGAAGATCAGTCTTGAAATCCTGTTTGTGGGGGAAGTTAGATTATCGTATTAGTAAGACGAATGCATGACCTTATGTGCTATAGGTGATCGTATTGATACGAGTATGATGACTATATTAATATATAAATTCAAAGAGTGTGGGGTGAGATGAGGGTAGACCGGTGGACTAGTAATAGGCCAAGTACTAAGAGAGCGCGATGGAGAACCATTTTTTGGCGTATCAATCTGCAGAAGTGCATAAAGAGTTGCTCACACGTAACCACACACACGTAACTGACTTGATAAGCACATAAAAACACATTGAGCACGGTACGCACTACTCAAATGCACTAACCTGGGCGATCTCACGAACAAGACGCTGGAAGGGCAGCTTGCGGATAAGCAGCTCAGTGGACTTCTGGAAGCGACGGATCTCGCGAAGTGCGACCGTTCCGGGACGATAACGATGGGGTTTCTTCACACCACCTGTCGTGTGGGGTGCTGACTTGCGTGCGGCTTTGGTGGCCAACTGCTTACGAGGTGCCTTTCCTCCGGTGGACTTACGGGCGGTCTGCTTGGTTCGAGCCTGAACAGAGAGGGGAATACGAGGATTAGAATATTAGAGTTAAAGGTTGTGTGAAGAGATGAGGTGATTTGAGACGCACTGAAAGGTTCAAGCCTTACTTAATGAATGAAGCGATTCACCGCAAAGGTCTGAACGTTCAGCGACAAACAAATATGCCACGAGCACACACAAGATCGTTCACTAATCACTCGCTGAGGTAAGAAACTGACGAGCCGATTTCGTGAAAGTCCACTTACCATTTTTTCTGTCCTTGATTAGTAGTCCTATGCTATGAAGTGAGCAACTGACGTTTACGAACACAACATAATCGGTTATATAATTAATATCTATACGCTGAGAAGCGCGCTAGACACCTCCTGTTGCAAAGACCGACATTTTATAAATGTTTTAATTCTGCGCCAAATCCCAACCGACACAATCGGATCCTAATTAATATGTTCCTAGAAAATATATTCGTAGTGTGATAATTCCAATACTTCTCCAAAATATATAGGACGAATATAGTACTTTACGATTTGTTAATACTCAAAATAAGGAATTTTAAATACTCAAAGTTGGGTTGCTTTGCAAGCAGTCGAAATAATTTGCCTCTAAATTATAGAATGTTCCTAATTTCAACATAACTAACTTTATAGAACTTAGAAAATTTCAACTGAATGCTTTTTTATTACTTTCTGCTCTACAGGCTGCAGGCCTGTCGCAGTATCGCCCCATACCGTAGTCGCCTCTAAAGTTCGACCTAGGAAGGCTTGAACCTTCGCAGTTCGTAGTTCGTATTAATTCGTACCCATCCAGTCCTCAAAGTTGTCTCCTATCCAAGGGGGGTTATGGAAGTTAAAACCGGATTTACCTACCTACCCTTATTAGAAGTCTTGTGCCGATTCCAAACGCTCTATACCATGAGCTAATAGCCAACTCACCACAGGACGGACCGGTTCTGAAACAGCTTCTCGCAGCTTCGCGATCTATCAATAGCTGCGTCGCATACATTCGTTAATGGCTTATGCTTGGACTTTGATGAGAAACAAAACAGGTAGTTCATAATTAGAGCGCAGCGTATGGTTAACGAGCATCTACATGATAACGAAAGTATACATTGTAAAAATGTACATAATTCGTAACGTTATTCAGATACCTACCACCCTGAGCAATTATGCACTCTTATCTGTATGATGCAATTAAAGATATGAACCCATCATAGGAGAAGGAATCATGTGCGTTCCGGCATCCCTTCTGTTTGACACGTCATTATGCGAGTTCACATCTTACTTTCCCGTCCTCGTGCATAGCCCTGTATGAAGGTATATTCGCACAGTATAGACTATTTAATGCTAAACTTGTTAGTTTCAACACACTCTGCTTCCCTTTCTCGTTGTGCTGAAAACACCTTATAGCCTCAGGCCCTCAGCAGACACATTCTCGATACCTCACTTCGTAATTTTCATTTTGAAATAGGGTCATCAATTCTGCGCAACAATCAAATTTGATGATTTGGAAATTTTGGCAGTACGAAAGTGGTTACAACTTTTTTAATGAAAGTTTTTGCCGGAGTAAAATAACCGAAGTTCATACTAAATTTTTCAGATTCATATGCAGACTCGCTTTCAAAGCATGCAGAACGATGGCAGTGCATATAGCAATATCAAATGAAGGTGTTCTCCTGCATCTGAGCGAAAGTACACGTTACAAACACGTGCAATGATTTTTTCTCTGAAAAATAAAATAAAATAGTTTTTTCTGAGTAGCCGACTTCTTTAACACTGCCATTATTTTTAATTTTACAGTATAAACGGCTATTTCGTACACATACACATAACCTGTATTTTATTTTTGAAGGCTATCTCCTTATTCGCCGAAGGACTTGAACATCGCATATATAGTTGCAATATGCTGAATGGATTTAAATACGTACTGCGCTCGTTCACAATTCCAGTCACAGATAATAGTCATTAAATATGCGTTATAAATTGACGTATTGCTTTAATACAAATACGACGTACGTGGATATAACCTCCCTGGTGTTTTATTTCTGTTGAATCCGCATCGTACTATGTAGCAGCCGAGAATCCCATAGGCACCAATACTATCACAATTTCGTAAGTTGGAACGGCAGGTGACCGTATCGTGTAGTCAGATCTAGTCGGGTCTTTTCTAGACTACTGTAATAATTGTTACTGAGCTGTTCATGGACTTATATGTTCCATGCTAAGTATTGCGTGGTGATGTGGCTGTACGATTCGTATAGTGCTACGAGCAACCACACACTCTATACACAGACACGACATGTATAATTTGCTTTTGCAACGTACACTCCACATAACCCCTATATGTCGGTAAACACACCACATGCACACGATATTATATACACACGCGATTCCTTAATGCACTGGTGACGTCATGTGCTATATTACAAGCATATCTCTGAAACACTGGTATTGCTAAGTGTTAGGTTACGTACCATGAAGTGCATACTCTCACCGTGGCGGCCCCGTGAGATATGATTTTAAGATGTACACAAGTCGCAAAAGCACGCAAGCACACTAAATATACTCTCGCATACGCCCGCTGTCTCATACATACACCCAAGTGTTGCTAGGTAGCACAGTCAATATGCAGGTAAACCGCGTATAGCTTAGTACTTGCTTTTGGTACACACGATTCATGCTTCGACTGTGCGATTGTTAGTGATCTTCGTCCCAACAGCTCATTATTGGAGGTGGATAAACGTACATAGTTTGTCTATTTGATCGCGTTAGCGTATCCAGAAAGGAACCATTGTATTTATTCCAATATTAGCACATATTTGTACAGTTCATTCGTATTGGACTAGAACTGTATGTAGTTAAAGCCTCTTTATGGAGACTTGATATCTCGCCTGGCTTGGCAATCAATAAAGCGATATTACTGTTTTATTTTTTTACGGTGGTACGATGCTGTGGTATATCGATCTCACATAGGGGTACACACTCATATATATTGCAATCAGACACACGAACACGTCACGTTCATCGGTATTCGCTATATACATTATCCCCGCAGATAATTTTACATAGGTACAACTTGATGAATGAAAATCCTACGACGTCTGTTCAATAGTTCTTTTTCTGTTTATCCCTGTATTTCCATTGAAGTAAGTTCAAAATTACAAATTACCAAGGAAGTAAACTGTACTTGACATAATAAATACGCTTCGAGACAAACGAGTGTGATAATTGCTTGTGCCACGACGAGATAAAAATATATACTATACCAAGAGCACACTGGGGGAAAACACTGCGTAGATTTATATTTTTACACGAACCCTACTACTATATTGTGGCAGTCTGCCTCAATTGATTTCTGTCATATAGATTCTCCAATACATGTTCACTGCAATCCTAAATTATTATTACAAGCCTCTTTTCATGTGGGGGGTATACAGTCCGTAAATGATTCAGTATGTTGAGATATCGACCCCCTATTCATTGTCACGGTGTGATCATCATTCATCACCCATGATAAATTGAATAATGAGAGCACAAATACAGTGCGGTATGTATCTAGAGACTACGGGTATTTATACCACTATATTTAGAGACGACGCCGTTGTTGACGCTGGCTGCTGGTGTGATGAATACATAGAAACTAACATCTGAAGTTCACACACGTACACTCTCTCTAGAGCGGAGTGCGAGACTGAATAAATAAATACGAGTCTGTCCAGACAATGACCACAACCAAGATACTTCAACCGCAAATTTATTTACAGTCTACGTTGCCTATTTATTTCAGTTGCGTTTGTAACATTTTGTGTAATTTTTTTAAAACAAACAAAAAAAAGTACATAAATACAGATACGAAGTAAATATGTATTTACACATTTGCTTTGTTAGATTCTCGGCGGGCCGGTATATTGTACAGCAACTCAAGTTTCATCAAAGAAACATAACAATTCTGCTGCAGTGCAATCATTTTTTTAAATACCGTCTGATACCACGTCGTAAATAAAAATACCCTCTGTTACCGGCTACTAGGTGCGCTTGCAAATTTATTTGCAACAAATTATTATACGACGTCTGTTGTTTGAAAATAGCGCAATTGCTGTGTATTGCTAAAATTGGACTACATATTTCAATTCCCAAAATTGTGCTGTTAAAATTGGGACTAGCACTTCGAGATGATAAATATACAGATCCAAATCTCCCCAGCTACTAGACTTTCTACCAATAGTATGGCAGCAATGCCTTCCAATTCCCATTAATTACCGCAATGAGCCAAAGATCAACCACTGCCTTTTGAAATCGGGACGTTCTGCCTGTGCTCTGCAGCTGCTTTCGAAGTTTTGCTAGCGAATTTCTGCGAAATTGAATTTCCGACACTTATTAGAAATTTCAATATTTTTATACATTTTGTGTAATGTAATTAAATTTCAAAATAGATGTGGTTCAACAATTCAACAAAATATATGCTTTTCCAATCGCTTGGTGGTTGGGTCATGGGTGTATATATTTATCTCCATCTATATAATCGCACACCTGTACTATATCTGCGTTATAACATACTTCCGCTAGATCTCAGAATCACACCGCGTACGCCCCACTGTCAGTTTTATAGTTCACTCACATTCTTTATTAGACTCATTTAATAGTGGGAGGTGTTTGTCCTGTGTGTTATAAGTACGTGGCTTTTCTGCGTCCAGTGTATCATTGGCTGTAGGGAAACACTCACATTATCAACACATATACGTGGTTTGCTTGAGCTGGATAAATTGACTCGTACACTTCTTAATATTGATAACATTCTATCCATTTGAGATATCAAGCACATATATGTTCCTATATTATCTCTTAAAGTATGGCGGGTAGTAATCAAGGACAGAGCATGCCTGGCAATGGTCATGGCCCAAACATGCCCATCCCCAGAGACCAGGCGTACGGGCAGCAGCCGTTACACCCATCGCAACAACCACCGCAACTACAACAACAGCAGATGATACAACCATCACATCAGCATCAACAACAGCAGCAACAACACCACCAGCAAGCACAACAGGGGCAACAAGGGGCACCTCACGGGCCACCACAACCACAGCATCGGCAGCAACAACAACATGCACCCAAGCACGCTGTGCAGATGCAACAACAACCGCCGTCACAGATGCAACAGCGGTCACCTCATGTGCACACACAGCAACGCGTTCATATACAGCCAGCTCATGGACCTCAGAAACTGCAGCCACAGCAGTCGAATCCGAAACAGCACCAGCAACACCAGCAACCGCAACAGCAACAACACCAAGGGGGAGGTATGGGTAAGGGGGGTAGTAGTGCTGACCATGCGAATGCCGGAAATAAGAACAATTCTGGTATTTCTTCTGGACCGATTATGATGGGTAGAGGTGGGGAGAGAAGTTCACTGTGCCCTAAGGATCGTATGGCACCGCAGCAACAACAGCAACAGCATCAACAGAAGGGAAGACCGCCTAGTAACCATCCTTACACACAACAGCAGCCTATCATGCAACAGCCTATGGCACAACCACCGATACAGCAACAACCACCAAAGCATGTACAACAACAGCAACAGCAACAACACCAAGCTCAGCAACAACCGCAACAACAGCAGCCACAGCAACAACTGGGTCAGCACCCCAACGCCCACCCCCAGGCACCGCAACAACAACAGCTTCAGCAGCCCAAGAAGCAACAACAACAACAACAACAGCAACAACATCCACACAAGCAACCTCAGCAGCAGCAGCAGCAGCAGCAACCCGGACCTCCTCCGCAGCCGCAGACACTAGCACCCATGCCCCCGAATGTATCCCAGCAGGGGACTCAGTTGTCGGCCATTGCGCCAGGCGCAGGGTCCAACAGTAACAGCAACAGCAACAACAACTCGGGATCCAATTCTGGGCCGAATTTTACCAATACGGGTGCGAATGCGAATGCGATTGCGAGTGCGAGTGCTATGGCGAACCCGCAGGAGAGCGGGGGCAACCCCAGTTCCAGCCTGAAGGTGGAGGATGCCTTGTTGTATCTGGACGATGTGAAGCTGCAGTTTAAGGACGATCCACAGGTGTATAACCAGTTCCTAGATATCATGAAGGAGTTCAAGAGCCAGGCAATCGACACACCGGGTGTTATCAATAGGGTGTCCACGTTGTTTCAGGTGTGTGTACGGTTCGTGGCGTGTGCTTGGATTGTACCAGTCAGTCTCTGGTAGTCTACCAATGTATACGATAATTAGCGAAGTGTAGTTATTCCTGATTATCCACAGGCGCGCATGCTGTGTTTTTCCGGCATTGACCTGTATAAGAGTACTCTAATATTATACCTGAGTAGTATACGTATATAATACTACTATCATTTAGCTATCGAAGTACGCTGATGTTTTATGATGAAGGCGAACTCTCTATGTTATAAATTTTAAAATATTTGTCGTGATTCGCCTACTCATCAACAAATTTATAGTTCTATTTATATATATATATATATATAGATATGTGTGTGTGTGTGTGTAT